>NW_015622514.1:3474828-3612879 GCF_000836115.1 Exophiala spinifera
GTCCTCGTTGCCCTTGTGTCCTCGTTGCCCTTGTGTCCTCGTTGCCCTTGTGTCCTCGTTGCCCTTGTGTCCTCGTGTGCGTTTGTTGTTGCCCTTGTGTATCATTGTGTCTTGCTCTTCTTGCCAATTTCCCTCTCCTGCTTTTCTCATTTCTGTCTTGTCTTTATTTGTTGTCTTTCCTGTTCCTTTTCTCTCTCTCTTTTTCCTTGTTTTTGTTTTTATACTACGTCTGATTTCCGTTTCCTTATGGGAAAGTATAGCTCTCTCTATTTTCTACTGCTTTCCCGTCTTCTTGGTTTTCTTTATTCTTTTTCTGCTCTCTTTTCTCTTTTCTCTTTCTCTTTCCTTGTTCCTTTCTTTTGTACTACGTCTAATTTCTCGAATTTTTGTAGGAAAATATGGCCCTCCATACTTCCTACCGTTTCCCTACTTTGTCTATTTCTTTCCCGTCTTCCTTTTCTGTTCTCTTTTCTGTTTCTGTTTCCTTGTTTTGCTTTTATACTACGTCTGATTTCTTGATATCCTTGCGGGAAAATATGGCTCTCCATACTTCCTGCTTCTTCACCGTTTTTGCTTCAATGTGTTTTCCTTGTGGGCAGTATGGCTCTCTATACTGTCTGCGCGCTCATTCGTAGTGGCCCTGACCGTAGTTGCCCACGTAGTTGCCCCTCGTTCTCTCTGGCTTGCCCAAACCCTGACCGTAGTTGCCCATTGTTCCTGTTCCATTGTGTCTTTTTGTACTGTTTGCATTTCCTTCCATCAGTTCTTTTGCCTTGTGCAAAGCTCTGGAGGAGAGATATGCAATGCAGTCTTTGAAGCCGTTTGTGAGATCGTCCTTGGTGTCCTCCCTCTATGGAATTTATCTCTCGCCTTCAAGCCTCCATCCTTCAGCATCCTCTGAAGCCATACTTTCCCCAAAGGTCCTGATACACTCGGCAGTCTTTCTCTCCATTTCTCTTCCGGGACGCAAAGTGACGATGTAGTCAATCCGTCATCTCAATCGGCATGCTCGTGATTTCTGCCTTCGTCTCCGTCGCTGTGACCGCCGCCGCCGCCGACAACAACATCATCATCGTGACCATACAACGAGTTCCTCTCCCTTACGCAGTCGGACCTCGTTGTAGAAGCATTGTCTTAACTGGAAGAGGATGGTTGTGTCTTGGATTCTAATATGTTTGGCCTGTTGTGATGTTCCCAATCTGGTCAGGGATTGTGGATTATGAATTTATTTTCTTCTCGGGCCCGAAAGACTCAGCAATCCCACCAATAGCGCTTCACCTGCACGATTCAGACGATCCTATCTCGACTTTCGAGACCTTTTGAATTGTTGGTTTCTCTATGCGTGGAATATCTTTCTTCATCGGTCATGGTCTACGAGAATAATGTCCAGATTGGCTGACACCAATTGGTCCTGTCGTCGCCTCCGCCTGGCCTGACTCTCTCAGTCTTGAGGCAGATGTCGCTTAGCCTTGTGTCCACAGTCCGCGTACAGTCCAACTTTTCTCAGGCACCTCCAGTGCTCTGAATCGGTACTAATCTTTGCTGTCTCCCTCGAGCTCCATCATAATTAACATCATCGCCATGGAGTCCGTAAGGTCTCCCGCTGGCGACCCCAGACCTCGACTTGATCATGCTTGCGTCCGCTGCTCCGAACGTAAAGTCAAATGCGACAGGCGACAACCGTGCGAATCCTGTATGAGACACAGCGCAGAATGTATATTCCGACCGTTACCTCCACGCAAACGGAGGAAGAAGCGCACGACCGAAGAAGCTCTCATTCAGCGTCTTCACATGTACGAAGAGCTACTTGAAAAGAACGGTGTCGACGCCAACACGCTGGCAATGTCAACGAGACCCATGACTTCACCCCAATCGAGTCACGAAAGTTTCAGAGTCAACCACCCTGCCGACTTGAATTCTCCAGATATGAGAGCTCTCAGTCCAGAAAGGGGCATTACGAAACCTCGTTTGTTGCATGAGCATGGCCGGTCCAAATATCTCAACAGGTAGTAATCTATCTCCTCCAGGCACAAGTTCCAGATCGTGGACTGACCTTCCCGTAGTGGCCTCTGGACCAGAGTCATGGAAGAAGTAAGCTGAGGCCCTGCGCTCGAGCATCCTCATCCTCATCCCTTGACAGAGACTGACTCAACCTGTAGTTCCGTGAGCCGGGAGATGCATTAGGTGACTCATCCGATGAAGATAGTGGACCAGGCGAACTAGCAGATGCTGCTGCTGATGTTATTCTCGGATCTCTTGGAACTCCAGCCAGCGTCGACGAACTACATCCACCCGCCGACCAGATCATGGAGCTGTGGCAAATTTACTTGAGAAACGTCAGTCCAGTCATAAAGCTTCTTCACGCACCGACGACCGCGAGAGCCATCCAAAATGCCGTGGTGAACCCCGAGAAAATATCAAGAGCCTTTGAAGCCCTCCTATTTGCCATCTACAGCGCGGCGGTGATGTCGCTGCGTGATGAAGAGAGCAAACAACGATTTGGCCAGACCCGCAAGCATCTGCTCTCACGATATATACGTGCCACGAAACTCGCACTGACACGCGCGAAGCTGATGGGGACCTCGAATCTAGTAGTCTTGCAAGCTTATTTGCTGCACCTCGTAGCTGTACGAGAGTTTTACGACAGCCGAACTCTATGGAACATGCTAGGTGTGGCCGTCCGCATAGGTGAAGGCATGGGACTACATCGAGATGGAAGTGCGTTGGGCCTACCGCCTTTCGATGCAGAAATCCGACGTCGCATCTGGTGGGAGATGAGCTTACTCGATGATAGATCCGGAGATCTGAGCGGCTACGGTAGGGTTTTCGTCTTCGAGGGAAGCACCAACATACCCAAAGCTCCTGCCAATGTCGACGACGACAAACTCTTTCCATCAATGACCTCGATGCCAGAGGAGTCTACCAAAGTCACAGAGTCTCTGTATTGTGCCTTGCGAGCCGAGATGTTTTCGTATTGGATCGTCTATGTAAGTCAGAAGAGGAAAGAAAGAATGTCTGGAGATATCGTTAGCAGGTTGGAGAGCCCGGACGTTTTGAAGGAGAGAGACAAGGCGGTTGAAGATTTCGAGCAGATGATTGAGTCAAAGTACGTGCGATACCTCGATCCCTCGCAGCCGCTACAGTTATTGAGCATGCTCCTTGCTCGGTCTGTCGTGAGCAAGGCCCAGTTCATGATACACCACCCCAGAAGGTGGAGTGGTTCTCAGAACATACCAGAGTCAGAACGGCAATTTGTATGGCAAGTGTCTGTCGGACTATTACAACAGTACAACATGATGCGTTCAAACCCTTCACTGAAACGCTTCTCGTGGTACACGGCATACTACTTCCCATGGCAGACGTTCATTTATGTATTGGACACGGTCCGAGTGACTCCCCTCATGGCAGGTGCCTCAGACGTATGGCAAATCATTGAAGAAACGATTGAGAACTTCCCAGGTCTGATCATGAAGATCAAAGAGATGCCTTGCGTCGCAGTGAGTAAGCTGTGCTTGAAGGCGTATGACGCATACGTCGAAGGGTTGAAGAAGGAGGGCGGGTTTGTTCCCAGGACGCCGGCATTTATCAACAACATTAAGCAGCAGCAAGAAAGGCTTCAGCGGCAAAATGCTCTGCGGAAACGGCCGGGAGGACGCCGCGAGCCGGCCACCACCGAGTTTCCTACGCCCCAGAACAGCACGCAGGGCCCGGTACGAGAGACTGCAGCTCACTTCTCAAACCAAAAAGCTATGCACATACCGGCGGACACTCCGAGCGCCTGGTCCACTGGTGGTGTTGAGTCCGTTGCAGCAACCATGTCAATGGACGTGGAAGGAGGACTGGACGGCACAATTCGGCTGGATGAGGGCAACGGCATCGACATTTTCGCCGATCAAGCGATCGACTGGTCGCAATGGGATAAAATCCTCGGAGATCCAACTCTGATGCCAATGCCGATCATGACGGATCCCCAGGAACGAGACTGGCCCCTTGGACAGAATTTCAGGGATGATTCAGTATGATGAACAAATCATACAGTCTGGTCCCCGTTTGAAGCATGGCTTTGGAGGATTGACGATCCTCGACTTGACTCTTCCTTTTCCTCCTGATGACCTTCTCCTTGTCCAACGAGTGAAGTCGTAGTACTTTTGGCCCAGTGTTTGCTCGTCGTCTCCCTCCCCCGACGCACTCCCCATCCTCATTCTCGCGATCGCCTTTTTTTTTTTTTTTTGGCCCGTACAAGATCGACTTTCATCTTGAGATTGAGACCGTTCGTCCGTCTTCATCGTCGCACAATCCTATTCTTCACGAAAACGGTATTGTCTTTTTCTGATCTTGAGCAACCTCTTCTCGTTACGGTCCAAGAAAACCTTGGTACCCCCCAATTACGTCTGCGTGGGCTGAGCTTGCGCACCCCTTTTGGGTTTGAAACCAGCACACGATCGACCAGCACAAGCAAAAAAGAACGGTTGTCAGTTTGAAAATGGTTTCATAAAGGATTACCCGAGTGGTATCCATTGTCATATCATTTCTCCTTGACAAAAATAAATGGGTTTCTTGAGACTCGGTGGCAGAACTCCCATCCTCAGATTACCTTTTCAAGAAAAAAAAGAAAGAAAAAAAAAAGAAAGGGGTAGGCGTCCATCACCGTATCCACAACGATGGGAGACCTGCGCCATTGACCAGAAACGCCGCTCCGATATCCTAGAGTACATTTGCCGATACATGGGCAAATCCTGTCTGTTTTCTGTACACGCTAAATCATTCATTCCACTTTGCAAAATGCTCCCACGCAACACACGGGCAACGGTCGAAACCTCGTCGTGTCAATTGAACCTCAATTTTCAAAGTCGACGTCCCCCCCGATGCAAAAGTCGACACTCGTTAGGAAAGGATACGAGGCTGCGTCTCAAGTTGAGCAGGTGGTGATTGAGGCGGTGTCGGCTGGATCTCCAAGGTCGACACGTGAAGAGCCATGGTTGACAGCTTCTTCTCGATGTCGGCCAGTTTACGCTCGAGGTCAAGCACGCGTTGTTCCATCGCGACGCCTTCTTGCGCCTTCTGGACGGACGTGGGCTCGACAACCACTTTAGTTTTCTCGACGCCATTCACGACCGGGACGACAGGTGCAGTGCCGGCGGTAGCCCCTTGTTGCTTGAGAGATTCAAGGAATGCCAGACCTTCCTTTTGCACATCATAGTTGAAAAAGAACTGGCAGATAGGGGGACTGTGGGGCATTGCCCCCGTCGCCGGCAACGGTCCAGAGTAGTATTTCCTGATCTCGGCCTCTTGTTCCGCATGCTTCGCCGCCGCTTGGGGCCCGGGTACGATGGGGTTCGTCAGAATCTGCGTGGCGGAAACCCTGGGTAGCCGGAACTTTTCGTACTGGTCCAGACGCTCAAGCAGTTTCGCCGACGGCGCGGCACTGACATCGCCCGAGGTAGGCACGTCGGCGAGGAACAGCTCGAGGGCGGCGGCGTCTTCGATCGAGCTGCTGACACCCTGTGCGTGGGTCAAAAGCATAGGATGACACGCGTCACCGATCAGGAGGGCCTTGCCCTTGGTCATTTTAGAGAGCGGCTCGCGCTTCATCTGTGTGTAGACCTTGACCTCGGGAGACTTGAGGAACATCTTCTTGACGCTGGGGTGGAAGCCGTCCAGGACGCGCTCCAGATCTTCATGGGTGGCGGGGAAGTTCCAATCGTCAATGACAATGTCTTCCTCGCTGGTGGCGTGCTGGCCGAGTTTGCGGTGGACGGCGAGAACGTTGAGGATCTCGTTGTTGCGGCAAGGGTATGTCACTGCCATGACACCCTTGGCGGGAAGAGCAGGAGCCCAGAAGCCCGGCGCCTGGCCTTCGAAAAAGTCCTTGGTCTCGGGATCTGAAAGTATGTCTTGCATCGGAATGAGACAGCGGTAGGCTGTCTGGCCACTGCGTTTCATGGGAACTTCTTTGCCTGTGATTTTGGCGTTGATACGGTCCTGTCTGAGGATTAGCCCTGACTCTGCAAAGAGGAAAATGACTTCGGAAAACTCACGTGTTGCCCGTCAGCAACGATAACGAGGTCTTTTTGAATCTGTGAGCCGTCTTTGAGTTGGATTACGCCAGTTTCGGGATCGACATCCATTACTTGGGCGCCGAGCCTGATGATCGACCCGGCAGCCTCGGCCATTTCCCTCAGTTGTCGGTGCATGTCGACTCTGTGATAGAAATACCACTTGTTGCCGTATTGTTGTTCAACGTTGGCGAAAGACAAGGTTGGCGCCATAGCCTCTAGGGTATCTCCCTTGGGTCTACGAACCTGCTGAGGTGTCAATCCGATGTCTGCATGGCTCCAGGTATGACGGCCTTGAAAGTGGCATTATGGGAACCGGCTCGCTTACCTGAACGTTCTCGATACCGCCGGCTTTGACCGAGTCGAAACCCCATCGTTGTAGAATTCGACCGCCATTGGGCGTGATAGAGACAGCCGCACCGTTTTCGTTTTTGAACTGAGATCGTTCAAAGACCTGTTCAAGTTCCGAGTTAGCACATCTATTTGCCGTGGACTTCGTGGATGGCTTGGTTGGCCCTGGTGATCAAGGGTGTGAGAATGCTCACTTCAACACTATGGCCTATCCTTCTCAAGGCGATTGCCGCGCTCAAGCCAGCAACTCCGGCCCCAACAACGCCAACCTGCAGTCCCTTCCCAGAGACAGATGAGGCGGCGTCCATGGTTGTATATGGGATTTCGTGGTGTCGAGAAGAGCTTGTGAGGAAGTGACTGCCTGGAAGTCGACGAGTAGTGCTCACTGAGGAGGGGGTTAGGCTGGAAAGTATAACCACAGGTGTGTCAAGCGGAAGAGACAGGTTTCATTGAAACGCCCAGACCAGAAGGACGGTCGCCAAATCTTATAAGTTGCTCTCACCCTTTTGCCAGGCCACCACCCCAGATGGCCAAGGTGATGTGTCTCTGGTTGAGGCGTGGTCTCGACCATTCAATTGGCCCCAGGGGAAAGCAAAGCCTTTGGATGTCCACATGTTGGAAGCCACAGAGGAGGCTATCAGCAGGTCTAGGCGCCCCTAGGAGGTCCGGAGCTAGCTTATCGGGAATTTTCTTTTCAGCTGACAGCCTCGGCGCTGTAAATAAAATTAGTCCCAAGAGGCTTTGCGAATAGTCAAGGCTTGAACAGATATCCTAGGCAAACTGGTGAGTTGCGACTGTGTGATTCGGATCTCTGCGGCCATGGCGCTCTCGGCCCCCAGTCCTCTGTATTGTGGTCTCTTAGGCGAGCTGTTCAGATCCTTCTCCAGCGTATAAGCCGGTCACGTTATTGTGGTTGCGCACCCGGCCTAGTGGGCCGTGGCCCGTGGCTGACCCCATGCGATAGAGTTCTGTAGCCTGCATGTGGATGTTGGTCTATACGAGCCCTACAATCCATACAAAGACAATGATGGTGCCCTCCCCGTTCCTAAGTTCTGGCTCGTGGGTCGGACTCGTACCACGGGTGCGGAGTGATCCCAAAGTCGCGGACTGGCGGGTTGGCGCTGCCTCGTAAGCCCGGCGCTTGGATCTGGCGGTGCAATAGAATGATTAGCAGCCCTTTTCGCAAGCTTCGGGACGCCGGAACAATGCCAGTTTGTTCCAGACGATGATGCTATCGATGCATTCACCATGATACCAGCGACTCTGGTGCTCCGTAGACCATTCCAGTAATAGTACAGCTAGCCTGCATCTGTTTACTGCTGTCTTTGCTCGATTCTGGTGCTCGATTGTCCAGGCTGGACAGTGGGGTTGACTGATCCGCTCGTGGTGATCAGCGTTCGGAATGGACAATTTCCACGTGGGCGGGTTGCTCGAGACAATCACGAGGTAGGCAAGGAGTCCATTTTGGAATGGACAGGGGAGCTCAAAATGTCCATGAGGGCTTGCCACGCCCCGGCGCCACTTGGCGATATTGTAGTAGCGAGCTCCCTTGCACTACCCCCTACAAGTACCGGGCGTAGGGTCCATTTGTGCAGGGGGTTCAGCCCCGGACAAGCCAAGGGCAGTGCTTCCCCATTTTGGGCATGTTTGTCACCCTTTGGTATTGTCCTTTCTCGCGCGCAGAAACCTGGAGCGTGAGGTACTTGGAAGTCTCGAGGATTATTGATCCGTAGGTAAGTCTTGACGTCCTCGAATGCTAGCAGGGGCCGGCACAACATTTTTGGGGGACTCTTGAGCAGCGTGTTGGCAACTCTGCTTGATGCTTTGGCGAACTCCCCTGTCGGCCTAGCACCTCGTTTAGTTGAAATTGCGTTCTCGGAGGGCAGTGGGCGCTATTCTGTCAAAGATTAGCCACGTTGTAGCCCAGACCTTTATGCAACGTCAAGGCAATCTTCCGCATTATTGATTCGGGCCGCCCATAATACGACCTGTATCAACGATCCCAATATTCTCTTAACATAATCAATAATTGGCTGACACTCCGAACATCCTGAGCCTCATGTCAACAGTGCGAGTCGTAGGCTCCTAGTGCATAGTGCAGAAAGTGATTCAGTGCACGCAACTCCGCACTGTAATCATCTGTCGACGTCGGCCTTTCGAGTTTGGAAGTCTTCAGCCTTGTGTCTCAGTTCCTGGGCTTTTCGCAGACACCATGGCGCCGGAAACGTTTAATGTTTTGAAGCGGAAGGACCTTTCCAAACCGAAAAATCCATCAGTGAGGATGGGTGGATGCTGCATCATAAAAGACGTTCGACGTTCCTGAGATGGCGCTCAGAGACACCGACGAAGGAGTTGATGCCGCCTAGGCCGCGTTCAAAACCTTCAAGAAAACTAGTGCTCGACAACGAGCTCGATGACTACGCAAAAGAAGTGACTTGTGTCTCGAGCACCGACCGGCCATCGAGTGCTCAAGATATCCAGACTTGAATAATTAACGGTGATAGTTTTGGGAAATTGAATCCCCTTCAACAATTCCTCGTGGCTACCCGTGTCACCTGGTCCACGGCGGACAGATAGGGAAGGGGATTTCACCAGACATGAAGCAGTTTACTTGGGCTTAGCCGTGAATCGTAGAGGCGACGCCCTGGCAATAAGGACCCTGCATAGGGCGAGTTGTTGACAGCGAACATGGCGTCTACACGTGAATGGCCCAGCTGACGGAGTAACCTGACGGCTTCTCGAGAAAATCCCTGTGGGAGTTCCCTCGATCTCAACGTCAATCAATCAGCGTGTGATTGGCCTTGAGGTTGGAGTTTTGCTGCTTGAAACGAATGATTTCTTTTTCTTTTTTTTCTATGGTCACGAGGAATGTTGGTGCAGCTCTTGCAGTGGTATGTACCACATGAAATGAGAAACGATAATAACAAGGGAGGAAACATCTACCCCCGTCGTTGATCGGCATGAGTTCGACTGTGAAGAGCAAATCCTTGATACGGCTAACGATTGTGTTGTCTGTTTGGGAAGCTTTATTATCACTGAGGATATGGCCCGAGGTTTCAGAGTGGCTGAAGCCTTGGAGCTTTGGTTGGTGCTAATCTTGGAAATCTTGAGTGCGTGTGCGGAGGAGAGTGGGTATGGTACAGAACGCGGGCGGCAAGGTATCGATGAGTACCTGAGTGTGAAATCCATGTTGATCAATGTCGCAAAAGAGGATGGTGTCAGAGGCCCCCGAGATACCGTGTGTGATGCAAATAACAAGGATCATTCCTTCTTCTCTGCCTTGTTCGATTTTTGCTGACTTCCACCTCGAAGTTCTTCGTAAAACAGCATTGCATATCTGGTGAGCAACAAGATAGCAATGGACCTATTTCTTGACTCTGGCGCCTTCATGCCGTTCAGCACTAGATATCGAGCGTCCAGGGCGATTCCAGCTGCAAGCTGCAGCCACCCAGTAACCGGCAATATAGGTCTGAACGCAGACACTCCACCGAAGTAGGCATACATCCAGAAATGGTGGAAGCAATTCAAGAAAGCGAACAACTGCCAGTCGGAAGCATTGAGAACACGAAAGAAGGTCAAGAACGGTGTCGTGATGTGGTGAAATGCCATGTGAGGTCCGATAGACTGTCCGTTGGCAACGAGATTGAAGACATCGATGTATTCGTAGAATTTCGACAGATGATAAACGTATGCGAGGACTGAGCTCTTGATGCCCCTGATTTCATGGAAGTGGTAGACGTCGTTGAGAATGAGGTACGCCAACACCAGAGAGACGACTGAGTATGCCTGACTGTTTAGACGTGTGGTCGTCCGTGCGAAGGGAAATGCGCCATATCGCTCAATGTAACCTCTTAATGTACTCCAGAAAAATACGAAAGGACCGCTGGAGAGGATCACGCTCTGTAGGGAGGTCAGTGGTCTCTCTCCCTCGGTCATCATGATGCGGATGAGCTAGAAGCCGGCTTGTTCGAAGGCGAGGTCCGGCAAGGCAATGCGATGGAAGACGGCAATTTTCAGTATAGGTTGGCGATGCAAATAACAGTTGCACTGATGATGGCTCTCGGAGAAGAGAAGCCAAATATATCTTCTGTCAGTGCGGAGTACTAAACCTGTGTACCGACAGTACATTATCTTCTGCCTGAAGCGAGATGAGTCACACAGGGTAAAATGGATCGAGGTGGGTTGAAGCCGTGTCGATAGTGAACGCTACCGGCAACTACCTGCATCTCGTACTTCGGGTGTTCAACCACTGTTCAAGGATGAAACCCCTCACCGAGTCTCTAAAAAGGAGCATATGTGCAGAGCGATGAAAAGCTGAAATTAGATACTCAGATAACATTGCGCATGACTTGACTGACAGTGAAGGTGCTGAAATGTCCTGCCGAAGTCCTCATGTCTACCTCTAGCTGTTGAGCTCGACTCTTCTCTTCAACACATTCCTAGCATCGGCTTCACTCAAGTGGCGTAGTTCCATGTCTGCCAGTGCCTCTCGTGCCGCTTCATTGCTCTGAAAGATGAGCTTCTCGGCATCCCACAAACCCCAATCCTTGTCCTTGAGGCCGGCGGCGGAAAGAGCTGAATTGCCATCTATGTCCTCATCGAAGCCCCAGCCATCGCCGTCATCACCGTTGTCAACGTTGACGGTTGGCGTTTTATTACCATCGAGAGTAAGAAGAAAGACTGCTTCTTCGAGCCGTCTCATGCTTGATCCAACCACTCCCCGTAGTCTCGTGATCGTCTCTATACTTTGTTCGATTGCCGCCAAGTCTCTCTTCAACTGAGTTGCACCTGCAGCGGAAAAAGTGTGAGACATCACGACGCTGTCGTAGATCTTTCGCTGCGCTGAAGTGCAGTAGTGCTTCGTGATTCGTCGCAAGGAGCTAGGTGCGAGGATCTTGGCAAGATAGCCCAGCAGCATTGACGTGGTTTGGAGGAACCCGTCCAGACTCGCGGATGGACTCAACGAGGCGAAGTCTGATGGCGTGGAGGCAAGAGAAGACCATTGCGCGTATTTTGCGTAAGATTCAATAGCACCTTTCAAGTTGACGTCGAACATCCGAAGGATCTCCTCTTCGCTACGTTCTCGCAACCGTCGATACGCCAGAGCAGTCTGGTCAAACAGTCCACTTCCATCGGTATCGGCATCGTCATCGAGGCTGTTTGATTTGATGGTGTTGGAAGTTCTGGCGGCCACTTCATCTACGTTCAGCCCTGAACCGACTGACGCAGCACCATTACTATTAGCTTTCGCGCGGTATTGCAGCTCATCCCAAAGCTCCAAGAAGAAGACATCGTCGCTCCAATCAGACATCTTGCGTTGGAGAAACTCCGCGCTCCCATGGATCTTGGCTAATGATTCAAGCCCTTTTAGACCAAAAGCATGTGATTCAGTTTGACCTTGCAGGAGTCGACCTGCCGTGTGCGAGGACACAAGGTATGCCTGCAAGGCACCATGGAGATGATTATGGTAATCGTCGAAAATGGACAGTTGGACCTCTAGCAGGAATTTCATTCTCTGGCTGAAAGACGCAAGGCCGCGATATCGATCAGTGATGGTTTCGAGCAAATCATTGACTCTAATGGCTCCCTTGGTAGGTTTTGTCTGGGTAGAGCCGTCGTCAAAATCGATGTCTCCGCTGTCAGGAGCATCTCGAATCTCTTTGTATCGTGTGAGTGCAAAATCCCTTTCCACCGCGAGCCATGCACCAAAGTAACCATGAGTGTTCAATACATTCCAGGTGATGCCCTTCCAGTCGGTCAGCATCCTAGGAATAGGTACGTAGCCCCAGGCATCGCGAATTGCAGTATCGAATCCCATCAGTTCATGCATAAAGTGGGACAGTAGTTGCGGTTGTTGGGATATTTGAGGGAGGAATGATAGGCATTTCTCAAGAACGAGGGGTAGCAACGCCGTTATAAAGGTTGAGATGGCATCGGTATAAATGGTCTCCAAGACCTCAGAGTTCGCAGCTCGCTCATCCAATATGGGACCAAGCATGTCCGACATGAACCCACTGTGTCTGTGGAGAAGATCCAAGATGTGGTTGAGGAAATATTCGGGTTTGTCCAGTCGATTAGTTGGCCTCTCTCCGTAAAAGTGGTAGTGAAACCTTGCGGCAAGTGGGCGCGCCATCACCTCAACAGGGAGTAAGATAACAGGTTCCGTAGTCACAGGAGACTTGAAGCCCTCCCTGTGGGCAAACACTGATACCAAATCGGGATCTTGCAAAGCAAGAAGGAGTCGTACTTGTTGATGCCATTGATCCCGGACATTCCCCAACAGATTCAGCTCCTTCCTGGGCCATTTCATCTGCTCCAGCGTCTTGTTAAGGTCATCTTCCAATTTTTGCTTCAGTTTCTCATATAGTACTTGATTTTGTCTCTCCAACTCGTACACCAGTTGGGGTGCGGCGCCCTCTGCGGCTATTTGCGCATCTTGGACTTTCGCCAGTATATTTCTGAACTCGAGGTATGACTGAAGCGAGATGTGCGGTTGCGAGAAGAGCTTGTCTGTCACCTGGTTGCTCAACGTATTCACTCGATGAATCAAGTCAAGATATCCTCGAGCTATCTCCAAGTTGCGGACCTTGCCCATTCGCTCTTCAATATTCTTGGCTGCATCATCACTGACATCTGTTTGTGCTAACGACTGTAATCGTCTGTCGACGGCCGCCTTTCGAGTTTGAAAGCCTTCAGCCTTGTGTCTCAGTTCCTGGGTTTGCTGTTCGACCCGAGTTTGGGCGTCCTTATGGCTTTTCTTCGCATCTGCCAACTAGAGGCGTGTCAGAAATCGCAGAAATCTCAGAAAATCTGAGCAATAGGAAGCCTAACCTGCTGTTTCAGTAAGTTCTGCTGCACTTGAACTTGTTGGAGGAGATTGTCCAGCTGGTCGAGATCGGCAGCAGTTTGTATCTTGTCATTGAGGTAATCTTCGACTCGAGTACGAATTTCAGAAGTTCTAGACAAATGTAGCTCGGCCATGGCTAAGAATATACGACGAAGGTGGTGCTTGATCGCAAACTCACCCTGCGCTTACTGGGGAGCTGAAAGCCTTGGGCTGGTGAAAGTGCAGGGTTGATGAAATTCGTACATATTTGTCCTCCGCATTTGGCTCTAACACGCGTCATCGCAGTTGGAGATTCTCAGACGCGGCGATGACGCTTAAACCGCAACATCTACAAGTTTCAATAAATAATCTGCGCCGCCTCACGCGCCATCAAGACAAAATGCTCGACTTGTACGCATAAATCTGTATTATCGCACGTGCGATATTGCTGGTGCCCAACATGGAGAGCCCCTCCAAGAGAAGAAAGAAGAATGACAGCAAACCCACTCCAGTCGCTCATCGCAGTCTCGACTTCTTCTTCCGCAAACAGGGCCTTTCGAACGGAGTCAATTCCACTTCCAAGCAGAATGGGGCCCCGGGGAAGCCAGCCAATATTGACGAGGACCAGTCTTTTTCGGAACAATCACTAACAGACGAAGAGCTGGCAAGAAAGTTGCAGGAAGAATGGGCAAGAGAAGACGGACAAGGCAATGGGAAGGTTAGAGACAGCGAAGAACGATCGGCCCGAACCCATGCTGAAGAAATAGAACACAACATGGAAGATGACAAAAAAGACTTCGTGACGGCGGCACTCGACAACTCTAATCAAGCTTTTCAAGCAGCCCCCCTTGAAAAGAACAAGGGTGTGTTGGGATTGCAGTCCACGGCCTCAGACGAAGACAAGATCACGTTGACATTGCCCTTTGACCAAAGCCCGCTGACATTTGACCCTTCACAGTATGTGTCCGAGTTGAAAACTCATTGGGCGGCCGATGGTGGCGATGCTTCCTATGCTTTGCTTACTCGGTGCTTCTATCTTGTCAACTCCACTCAAAGCCGGATCAAGATAGTCGACACTCTGGTCAATTGTTTGCGGCTCATTATAGAAGCCGACCCCTCAAGTTTACTTCCTGCAGTGTGGCTGGCCACGAACTCGATCGCACCTCCTTATATCTCTCTCGAGCTGGGCCTCGGCGGCTCGGCCATCTCGAAGGCCTTGAAGAAAGTATGTGGTCTTGATGGTACAGGGCTGAAAACCCTGTACGACAAGCACGGAGATGCTGGGGACGTTGCTTTCGAGGCCAAAAAGAAACAGAGCTTCACTCTTAGGAAGCCGAAACCTCTTACCATCAAGGGAGCATATCAGACACTGGTCAAAATCGCGAACAGCAAAGGCCATGGCAGTGTAGAGCAGAAGCAACGACTAGTGGAGCGCTTGCTCCAAGATGCCCGCGGCCCAGAAGAAAGCCGGTACATAGTGAGGACCTTGGTCCAACATCTCAGAATAGGGGCCGTAAAAACCACGATGCTGATCGCGCTTGCTCGAGCCTTTCGAATTTCACGTCCACAGGGAGCGGATTTCCCCATCATGGATGTATCCGAACTGGCATTACTGAAGAAGGAAGATTTAGCCGTGGTGTGGTCCAAAGCAGAAGAGGTGGTGAAGACTTGCTTTGCACGGCGCCCGAACTACAACGATCTCGTACCTGGGCTGCTGGAAGTCGGTGTGTCAGATGAGTTACTCTTGCGCTGCGGGTTAGCTCTTCATATCCCTCTTCGACCCATGCTGGGCAGCATCACTCGAGATCTGAGTGAGATGCTCACAAAACTTCAAGGTCGAGACTTCAGTTGTGAGTACAAATACGATGGCCAGAGAGCTCAGGTACATTGCGACGAAGCAGGAAAGGTTTCGATATTCTCTCGTCATCTCGAAGTCATGACAGACAAGTACCCTGATCTGGTCGCCCTTGTGCCCGAGATTCGAGGCGATGGAGTGTCAAGCTTCATCTTGGAAGGCGAAGTCGTCGCTGTTGATCGCAAGTCTGGGGAATTGAAGACTTTTCAGACCCTCACGAACCGCGCCAAAAAGGACGTCGACTTGTCCTCCATCCAGATTGACGTATGCTTGTTTGCCTTCGATTTGATGTTTTTAAACGGTGAACCACTGCTGGATCGCCCGTTTCGCGAGCGTCGTGGATTACTTCGCAGCATGTTTGTAGAAAAAGAACACCACTTTACATGGGTGAGAAGCATCGATGCAACTTCAGCTGACTCCGAGGCTGTCCTCGAGTTTTTCAAGTCTGCAACCGATATAAAATGCGAAGGCATCATGGTCAAGGTCTTGGATAATCTCCCAAATCCTGATCTTGTTGGTGAAGAATTAGAACAAGCTGAAATTGATGACACGACCGCTCTAGCGCCAGCTACGCCAACCAAGAAGGGCAAGAAACCAAGCAAGAAATCTCAAGGGGAGAAGGAACAGGACAAGGAGAAAGGGACTCGCCGCAAAGCCCTCCTTTCGACCTACGAACCTGATAAACGCCTTGATTCTTGGTTGAAAGTGAAGAAGGACTATGCCACCTCCGCAGACACCATCGACCTGATCCCAGTTGCTGGTTGGCACGGCCAGGGCCGAAAGGCGAAATGGTGGTCGCCGATACTCCTGGCTTGTCGAAATCCGCAGACTGGCTCACTTGAAGTTGTCACAAAGTGCATTTCTGGCTTTACAGATAAGTTTTATCAAACCAACAAGGAGAAGTACGCCGAGGGAGGCGACAATGTGCTCGGATCCAAGCCGAGCTATATTGAATACAGTGCCTACGAGCCAGATGTATGGTTTGAACCTCAAGAAGTCTGGGAAATGGCATTTGCAGACATCACTCTCAGCCCAACCTATACCGCCGCTATTGGACTGGTCAACGAGGATCGTGGTCTCAGCATGCGCTTCCCTCGCTTTCTGAAGATTCGGGAGGACAAGAGCATCGAAGAAGCAAGCACATCAGAATTTCTCGCGAACCTATATCGCAAACAGGAGGCACGGATTCAAGCTACAGGTGGCCCGCCACATGACGGTGGAGGCGAAGAGGATGAAGACATTGATGAATGACAAGAATAGATACCCCTTACTAGCTTTGATACCTTGTTGATATATGTCTACACAATAGGTGATGAGATTGGAGTATGCAGCCTGATGGAATTCTTGAGACCAAACATCAAGGCGCCAGGCAGCATACTGCGTTTACCTGTAAGTGGTCTCTTATATGAACTGTCTCTAACTGCTGAACCACCCAAGCAACTATCAGTGCTTCGGGCAATTAATGGGGACTTTCTACCTTACCTAGGTAGGTGGGTATACAATACCTTGTTGCACTCGGTAGTGACAATGGATTGTGCCTAGGACAATGTTATATGCACGATAGTCACGCTAACCCCAAACCTCGCCCGCATTTCACTTGACCTTTCATCTGCCCTCCACTGTACGTCCATGCGCTTACATGTCTCGCCTGTGCACAACATCGACAGCACAGAATTTCTCCGCATGCCACCTACATTCCTGTACCTCTTCATTCCTCCTTTGCCGCGAAATCCATTCGGGTTCGGGTCCCGGCGCTTCTGAGCGCAAGGGCTTCAGCCATGCGTCTTCATCTTCACATCCTTCGAAATGCTCTTCCTCCGGTTCAGATAATTTTCACAACGGGCACCGGCCCTTTGAGTCACACGAGAGACAAGGACTGCACCGTTGCAGATCTGCTGGCTGATATCAATGTTATTGTGCCGCTGGAATCGAGCGACGGAGAATGGGGACTTGAAGACTACGTTGTTGAAGTTGCACCGGCTTTATCTCCCTCTACAGCCTTGGTGAGTTATGGCGGTGGCTCAGGAAGAGACAGAGTACTACGAGGACAAACCCATGGAGGCCCTGGCGGTTATGAATGTCTACACTACGCTACAATAGAAGCCGTCTTGAGAGAAGATGACGAAGTTACAATACGCCCACTCAGTTCGGATGAGTTGAGGCTGCGGCGCTTAGGTGGCAGACATCAGATCACTGGTGATGGGAGGCATTTGGTCGATGGAGTAGCCTTTGGCAAGAGATGGCTGAGGGCTGGGACGTCAAGGCCCGGGATTCTGATTCCTCCGAGAAAACGACGACGAATGTTGCCAGCAGAAGACGAGGACGGTGAAGAAGACATTAAACAAATCCTTCCACGCAATTGGGACACCCATGATCACAACAGCGGCACGCTTGTAAGGTTTACAGAGGATGATGAGGACGACGACGATTATGACGATTCTAGCTACGAGGAGAGTGACGACGACCAGCTAGAGCCTGACGAGCAGCCTGACTTCGACGAGGTCGGAGATAAGGATCGCCTGCAGATTGCGCTCCGAGAAGAATTCGATGACGCCGACGTTGATCCCGAATCGGCGGAAGAAGATGAGCTTCAGGACTGGAATCAAGACGTTGAGGAGCATGATGAGTCTCTTCTTACCGACAATGACGACCTATCTGAAGAGGTCAAACTTCTACTTAAAGATGCCGAATATGTTGCTCAAGCTGGTGGTGGACGTGCTTCACGGAAAGTGCTCGAAAGAACACTCAAGAGAAAACGAGACGTTGCTGATGATGGAGACCGGTATGATGGCGATATATTCGAGGGGTTTTCCACGCCTCAAAAAGGTTCTAAACAGAAGCCAATAGGCACCGAATGCTACACCGATGGTGTCACATCTTCTTCTGGATCTGACACATCGCCGAGTGATTTTGAGGGTCCCGACACAGAAACAAGATCGAGTCCAGTATTGCCACCTGAGCCTGATGAAGCAGACACAAGCTCTGAGTTTGAGTCCACAATTTCGTCTTCGGACTCTGATGACGATAGTGGTAGTGAGGATGTTGTCATGGAAGAAGCGAAGAAGCGGGCGCTGGCTCTGATGAATGGCTTCGGGAATGAAGCTTCGAATAAGCCTAGAGAGAATGCTTCATCTACCGAGACGAAAGGGAAAGAGCAGGAAGACGCAGGTTCATCCGATGACGATGATATGTCTAGCTCCGAGGAAGATTCTAGCGAGGCTTCTAGTTCGGACTCGGAAGCCGACACCGACTCTGGGTCCGAAGCTTCTGATTTGGAGTCTCAAAAGGACAGAAATGTCGTTGCAGGAAGACCAACACTTGTGTCTTCAAAGCCAGCGCCACCTATTGAAACGCCTCCGTTCAAGCCGATACAGCTGTCTGAAAAGCGTCCCGCCGTTGCCCCTGGCCAAGGCTTGTCGAGAACTCATAGGAACAATGAGAGGATGAAAAAGAAAAAGAAATTGGCTCTCTTGAAGTCAAGCGGTGTGCTCCCTCCAGAAGCTGATTTTAGGGCCTTGACTGAATACGAGGATGCTCAAAATAAGCCCAGTGAGCAGGGTAGGATTGATGCCGCAGCCCCTGAAACACCTGCAGCGGGCATAGAGACTGCGATTGAAGACGTTGAGAGGACGATGACTGTCGAAGCAGGAAGAAATGCAGTCTCCCTCGACGATACTGCGGAAGCTGAAGAGGTTGCAAGGGAACCTACCACAGATACGCCGAAATCTATGACACATGAGCCAGAGCTGACCGCACAATCAGCTTCCAAAAGAGCCAGACTAGACTTGGCAAGCTCTAGAAGAATGCTGTTTTCCTCACTCGGCTTAAGGACGCCGAAGACGAAAGAGGCCGAGCAAGCGTTGAGGGAGAAACTTTCGAAACCTGTCAGACCAGCCGCGCAAGCTACAAGTTCTACTAACGAAGCTTCTCCTAGTTCGCAGACGAGAATCGAAGATTGGGATATCTGGAGAGACAAATTGGTAGTCTCAGCGGTAGAATGTGAAGGAGAAGGGGGAACTCTCGACCCACCACCATTTCCGTTTCAGCAAGGCTGGATGAGACGTAATGGCACCAATAAAAAGAGAAAAATGCGTGACCAAGAGCAGTATTATCAAGCCACGAATGATCTATCGCAAGACTACGATAAGGGCGCAAAGAATTCTGATGCTTCTGCGTTGAATTATGATGACGACCAGAACCAGACATCAATCGAACCATCGCATGAGTCGGAAACACCAGACCAAACTTCTGCTAAGGCGATCCCCGATGTCGAGAATTTACCGACTCTGCAGAAGGAGGACGCCGTTCCTGGTGCAACCATTGCGTACAAAGAATTGCACGTGGATGCGTCAACAAACTGGCAACCCGAGATTTCCTCATACCGTGTTGGGGAGATTTCCCACGCTGATCCTGACGGAACTATTCGCCTGCAGCTAGACCCGAGCTCTCAGAAGATCGCTTCAAGAACAGCAGTCAATGATCAAGGGCAAACGACACATGGGTTCGAAATCACAGATGACGAGCCCGAGGAGGCAGATGATGGCAGTCGTGAGATCCAATTTTCAGATTTGATATCTCCCAAGCTCGTCAAGGCTTCCTCGATAGAAGTTCCTGAGAGCAGTCATAGGAAACGAGTTGGCCTTCATGGTGGGGACTCGACTGATGAGTGTTTTGCAGTGGTGCCAGAATCCGCCGAGCGTGAAGTCGATAACCAAGAAAGTGAGGCGCCTCATATCACTGTTGAGATTGATACTCCTCGTCGACAAGAAATTACTGCAATGATACGGGATGCCGGATTTGACTCTGCCTTAGATGAGCAGCTGCTACACCCCGTGTCGAACATTGAGCGGCAGCTTCGAAGGTCTCAAAGCCCTGCCCGCGAATCCAGCAGGGTCCATGGTGAAGATTTTCATGACCTGCACAGCAGATCACCACGCCTGGACTTGGGCCCATCCGGGAACCCTCGGTCTTCTCTTCTTGGAGGCGAATCCTCTCCCCCTCTCACAGACAATGCCAACCCTAGTTCGGAGATAGGTGACGAGCCCATATCTTCGTCACCATTCATCCACACGCAAGAGACGGTGGAATACCCGCATATATCCCAGATGAATATTAGCTCTTCTGGAAGGGCACCAAAAAACGACAGCAGCTCACACCAAGACGCCCAGAAGCTTTCCCCTGCTCCGGCACTAGAGTTGTCTTTTGATAGCTTCGAAAGCAACAGAGGTGAAAGCGCTGTCAGTGCTGCTGTCACTGCCAGTGAGGAGGCTTATGTCGATGACGACTATGAGCCGTCAGTTCACGTGGAGGAGCCCGTTGCCAACGGCCACGACGCCGTAGACTCCGATACCAGTGCTGAGAAGTCAGGCTCATCCACAAGGTCTTCTGCTCCCAATTCAGAAGTACCCCAGTCTCAGTCGCAATCTCAATCTCAGTCCCAACCACAGCAAGAATCTTTTGAGCGTCAGGATTCTTTTTTAGGCGGAACTGGCTACGATGGACACGATTCATCGTACCATGACGACAGCGATGCCTACAGCAGTGACGACCTTCCTTCCTTGAGCGAAATCACCTCGAGTCAACTTTCTCGGCGCGGTCCTCCTGCTAAGACTACGCGTTCGAGCATCAAGAAATTCTCGCGCGTACAGACGAGAACATCTCTTCGCAATGCAACCACGAACGGAAGCCCGAAGAACAAGTCACCGACACCGCTGAGTAGTCCGGCACCTGACCTGCCTCCTTCCAGTCAGGCTGAGTTCAAGCTTTCACAAAGTCAGGAGCCGAGGATGTCGCAGATCCCCAGTGGAACACCGATCGTCGACCTTACTGTGTCAAGCGGGGTGTCTAGCCCGGCACAATCTCAAGGTCAAGGTGATAATGATGATCACCGTGACGATCACGAGGAGCATGTGAAGAGCAAGAGTGAAGAGTCTGTGAACGGACATCGATACGCAAATGGCCAGTCGCAGGGAGTAAGCAAGACGAGCAGAAAACCGAGTGTCAGCGGTGTTGGAACGAGGAGACTGCTTACGACCAAGAAGAGAAATTACTTTTAGAAGTGCTTTGTACCTAAAGGTTAGGGTGGGCGGGTGCTACCTATGCAAGCCCAGCCCGCGTCCGGAGACGTGCGTACATACATGCCTACATGGGGAGGAGGCATACGGCGAAACTCTTTCCCGCGTCTGGTCCTGTTGCTGTGTACCTAGACACTCGGGGGGCAGGTACTTGAGAATGGTACGTACCAAGGTACATACGTGCCTCGGAGCACTTAATAGTAATAATGAATTGAAAAGGACCAATCACTAAGTTAGGTACGTAGTGAGAAAACCTCGCATGGGGCCTTTTACCATGACAAATGGCAAGGAGCATCGATGGATCATCTTTTCCTTGCTAGGAGTAAGAGCAAGGGCGTGCAGTGAAAGTGCGTTCGATTTGTTTCAAGATGGAGAGAGCACGATACCTGACTCTGCGCGGTATACGATACGATATGCTCCCGGCGAGCTCAAAAATACGACCTGGTGGGACCAGTCGAGTCCAAGGCCAGTGTGCTTGACTGAAGTAAGGTAAGGCGCCTACTTACCCCCACCCCCCTCCCACCGATGTATTCCCTGGTCAGTCACTAAAGCCCTCCCACGACTCCTCTCCGCGTGTTGAGGGCTCCCTGGCTCCCGCCGCTGCTCGATCCGCCGATTGTTGTCCCTTATAATTACGATCTCGACTCGTGGACCGGACGAAACCACACACGAAGAAGCCCATGGTACCCTCGTCGTCGTCTCGGTGGCATCGAATACACGCTTCGAGCGCATCCGGCGTCAACAGAGGCGACGGTGACGGCGACGGCGACTTGCCATCGTCGCTCTCTGCGTCTGTGGCGGTGGCGGTGGCGGTGGCGGTGACGAGACAACCCCGATGTTTCCACTCGCGTAGACCAGCGACTTGCTCGTGTCGTCGGAGGACAGACCACCCTCTGTCTTTGGCCACGTCCGAGTCGAGCACTTTGGAAACCACGGCTTCATTCTCTGCGACGTGTATGGAACACGTGGAATACGTCACTCGCACTGCGGCCGGGAAAGACAGGGCGTGTTCGACGATCCGGGACTGTAAAGCAGATAGTCTGGCAAGGCGAACCTCGTCGACAGAAGCGTCTTTGGTCTCTTCGGCGGTGGAACCAGCTACTATTGACGGAGTCTCGAGTTCAGATTCGAGTTCGACGTGAGGTCGTTTTCGCTTCTTCGAGTTCTTGCTCGGGGTGCCACTGCCATTGCTTGCTTTGCTGGGTTTGGAGGCCCGGGGATCCTCGGGGAGTACTAGTGTCGGAGTGTCCTCGCGTCCGATGATGCCACTGCCTGAGCAGGACGGGTCAAGGAGGAGATGGGTGACGTTCTGAAACCGAGGGTCTCGAGGGTCGAGTTTCAGAAAGTCCTGACCGGCGAGAACTGTCACGCTGCTCGCTGCGCCGCTCTTGGCCATCATCATGTCTAGAACCTGGGATCTCTGGCGATCGCGTTCACAGGCATAGACTTTGCTGACAGTATTGTTGGCCTTGCTGGTGGCGTCTTCGGCGAGGAGTGCGGCGAGATGAGAGGTTTTGTTTCCTGGTGCGGCACACCCATCTATGCAGTCACCTATCGCCACTGCTTCGGCCTGGGAGCCCGCGAGGAGATACGCAGGGAAACATGACGCTTTGTCCTGCAGTATGAGTGTCCCGTCCTTGTATGCTTGGGTCTTGGTGAAGTCAGATTCTGGAGGGAGCGCAAGGATATTTGGGATGTTCCGGTCAATGGCTAGCACTTTCGCCGCGGCTGCCGATTGTGAGATCTCGGACAGAGACACATCAGTGCGGTATCCTTTGAACGTGGTGGCCAATTGCTCGGCGACAGTCGACTTCAGAGTGTTCACCCGGATCCATCGCGGCTGTGATCGGGTTCCGCGGCGAGGATTTTCGCGTAAGAGAAATATTTTCAGCGCGTCTGTATTGGCGCATTTTCTCCTTAACCTGGCCTTGGTGAATTCCGCCTGTAACCTCGCCTTGTGTCTATCGATCGATTGCCGCAACGGGTGGTTCGCCGGAGCCGCAATGCCGCGTTTTGAGAAAAAGTGGTCATGAACAAGAAGAAGGGAGAGTATTGGCGTCAACTAGTCAACATGCCACCACGGCTGCGTCAGTCAGTAGTGACACAGAGGCTGTGCTGGGTGTGTTCGTACCTTTGGCTCCGCAGACAAGATGTCTGCATTGTCAACGACCTCCTTGACAAATTGATTGAACTTTGCGGTTTCGGATATCAAAGCGTATATGTGTGCTGGCTTCGACTTGAGATTGAGCTTGTTGCCGTAGATTCTCGACTTGAACGAGCCGTCCTGCGAGTCGCTCGTGAGAACCGTAGCGGCATCGTAGTACAGGGACATTCTAAGCGTGGTTGGGAATGCGAGGACAAGAATCTTCTGAACACCAAAAGAAAGTACCATGTAGTATTTTCGGCCGAGGCTGGCGCAGCCTCGTCCACACTCCGGACATGCAGCGGGCTTTGTGCAAACTCCGAGTAGGGCGTGATTGACGATCTGCTCGTCTCATAATGAAAGATAGGTCTAGAGCATCAGAGTCTGGGTATTTAGCACTCGAATTCGACCTGAAAACTTGGAGTTTGGAGCTTCTTATTTTGCCAAAACTTCTGCTCCATCCTCCTCCAGCTTCTAATCTAAACCGCTGCGGAAATCGAAACATAACTATTCATCTACACTCTGTGGACTCAAAATGGATCTGTCCGACTATAAAGTGGCCATGGTTCCTCCCCCAGGAAGTGTAGTCGCTCCTCATGGCTTTCCAGCAGACGCCCGGCCAAAGGATGCCCCGAAAATCTTCTTGGATGCTATGGACGTACGGATCAAAGTCTTCTGCGACGAACAAAATTGTGCTATCGAGGCCGAGCTGGACGAAGATGACCCTCGATCATGGCACTGGGTTGCATACTATGTTGGAGGATCGGGGCCGGACCAGCCTGTCTCTGTGATCCGTATTGTCCCTCCGCCACATGGTCCCCACCCTAACGGTTTTCATGATCCTGAAGAAGAGCCATATGTCAAGTTAGGACGAGTCGCCACAATACCCCAGGCCCGAGGCAAGGGTCTCAGTCGGCTGTTATCAGAAGCAGCCTTTCAATGGCTGACTGAGCACAAGAGCGAAGTTGGGCATGGCTTCAGTGGATTGATCCTGACACACGCTCAAGTCAATGTCGAGAAGATGTACTCTAAGTTGGGCTTTGTCACGGATGATAAGCTGGGCCGCTGGGTCGAGGAAGGCATTGAACATTTGGGGATGTGGAAGCGTGTATGAACCTGGTTCACGTCACTGCATCAGTTTCTGCCATGCTGCAGTACCCTGTCAGAAGAGCGTAAGCGATTCTCCAAGCATGTCGGCGTCACCTGAGGATGTGTGCAAGGAGGTGAACATCGTGAGCCTTGAAGAGGAAAACACAGATGTCATGGAATCTGATGATCTAGTAAATTGGTGGTCGCGATATCGTTCATTATGGCGACAGTGCTTTTCAGGCGTTCCATGGGGCCCACCGACGCCCTGCATGGATGGGTTGGTGCGGCACACTACGTCCCTAGAGCGGCGTTCCAAGTTCAGGCTCACAATCATCTGGGTGGCGTGACTGAGGGCTGACTTGACGATGCATGCATGGTGCTCTGAGCCTGCAACTTCCAAGAACGAATAGTAGGTAGTAATGGGGGGCTGCCTTCCTTGATATTGATGACAAACCTGACCACTACTAGCGGTTGAGTATAGACAGCCATTTCCTTTTTGTTAGGCTGTTGTGAACGAGACGGACACTTGTGCAGCAGGCAACGACTGTTAGTGCCCATTCTTCGATTGCATTGGGACTCAACCAGATTTCAGTTAGACGGGGAAAGGCGGTCAATTGCAGCGTGAGTGCGTTTATGGATCAGATTCGGGTCTTGTAATTCGTTTGATGCCTTGTTAGCATTGACGGCTGGGAGCACGACGCTATCTAAAGCAACGCAATTCCGCGGTAGGCCCGGCGCCCAGGGAATAGCCTGACAGCTTCGGAACACGCACGCTCTTCATAGTCGCAGAACAGCTTGAAGATAAATGCGTGCGATATCCGGCTCGAAAGTCCCGCGGTTATCAATATATCATGGGGTGACCATTAGACACAGTATTTGCCGAGCCAATTCTTGTTTATATGTACAAACGGATGATATCATGCCTTGTCGTCGAAAGGGTGCATGTTTTATTGTTTCCTGGCCTAAAACTCGCTGATAGTATCGCCCTTAAGCTTCGCTCGCATGTCCCATTTGCCCTGCCGAGTAGATTGTGTTAGTCAGCTTTGCAGAATCAATGACAGCAACTTCTCGCAAGGTTTGACAGCATGATTGTACTCACATCAGTCTTCGCGAATGCATATCCGACAACCGTTGGCACGAAAACCGCATACATGAAGGAGATGAATGCCGTACGAGGAGTCCAGCGAAAGTATCTCCACCGCTCCTTATTTAACTCTGTATTTTCCAAGTCAGCTCATCTTGTTATCCCACCGCTCCGTGACCCTAAACTTGAAAATGGCGTCGTCTGCATTGACCGAGGTCGGAAGGTCGAGGGTTAACATACGATTGTACTTCTCGTAGGCGGGATCGAGGCGAAGAGCTATGAAATGGTCAGTTCAATCATACTCTAGCAGCAATATGAAGTCTAATTCACATACGCGTAGGTCCAGCCATGTTTGGAACCCTTGGGATCGATTGTCGTGGTCTGAGTAGCTCGGTTCGAGACAATGCGACGTTCAATGTCGCTAGAACTTCAGTTTGGAGGAGCATGAGGCTGGTGTTTGCTTGGCGTGGCGGTGCTGGAAGCAGCGCCACAGAAGGATACGCATACGAATGCGAATACGAGTGCTCTGGACAGCCCGTAACATGGATGATATCACATAAGTACGGAGGTATTAGTGACACATTGAACATTAAAAAGGCTAATCTCCCTCGTGCTGTCCTGCACAAGACAAACGATACTGCTATCGTGTCTCCCTGCTTCAAAGAATCTATCTTTCCCCTCGCCTCGTTCGTCTGGGCCCTGGCTCTATCTCTCGTTTGTTGCCAGAGCCATACAAGTTTCAAATTTCGCCCGTGCTGAAATGACCTCGGTCAGCCCAGATGCAGGCGAGACGCCGAAAGTAGTCCTCCATTGGTGAGTAGCAGCCTTCTCCCACAATTCAATTCGCCTTGCGTGCGAACTGTGCGCCTGACACAAGCCAGGCTCGAAGTGTCTCGCTCACATCGCATTCTTTGGTTCTTCGAAGAGATTGGACTCTCATATGAGCTCAAAACATACAAGCGGACCACGGAGGGCCTTGCACCCCAGGAGTTGAAAAAGGTTGATCCTCTAGGCAAGTCTCCAGTCGTGGAGATCTTTCCGCCTGACTCGACCAAACCAATTGTTCTTGCAGAGTCCGCGGCAATCGTCGAGTATTTCTGCGACTATTACGGACGCTGGCTGGTTCCTCCACGATATCCTGACGGCAAAGATGGCCAGATCGGTGGTGAGACTGAAGCCTGGCTACGATACAGAAGGTTCATGCACTATGCGGAGGGTAGTATAATGCCACTGATGTTGTTGGGTGTGATTGTGAACAGTACGTTATTCCTCCATGCAGGTAGTTGTACTAAAGGGATTTCCAGGAATACGCAGCTCCCCGGTTCCATTCTTCATCAAGCCCATTGTTACGGGCGTTGCGAATAAAATTGAAGCCTCCTTCCTCCAGCGCAATTTCAAAACTCACTATGATTTTCTTGAGCATCAGTTAGCCACGGCCCCGGATGGCGGAAACTTCTTATGTGGAAAAGACTTGACGGCCGCGGACATTATGATGTCCTTTCCCTTGGAGGCTGGTGAGAGCCGTTCTGGACTGACCAAAGAACAGTACCCAAGGGTCTGGGCCTATTTGGATAAGCTCCATGATAGAGAGGCCTACAAGCGTGCGGTGGCAAGCATTGTTGAGCGTGAAGGGGAATTTAAAACGACACTCTGATACTCAAAGGATCAACGAATGCAAATAATGGCTGTTACAGAATGATCGCCACAATTTTCAATGGTAAGACTCCATCGAACCATCTCTACCATTGAGTTGTTTGATGGTAGCTTGAGTAAGCTTGATCCAGACTCAGTCTGTCTTCACCAAACCCCAGCGACCTTGGAAGCGCCCCGGCCAGCGACCGATGTTTCAGAGGAGAACCGCTTTGTCGATGCGGCCTGGAAAGAACCATGCTTGAAGCATGCAAGCATTCATGTTGGCTTGTTGTTGGCCTTTGAGCCGAGCCGAGTCTCGAATCAGATGACAAAGATAGCAGGACACATGTGTTATACTTATATCTCTTACATTTACTGTGAACAATCTGACTGTACTGTTGGCCCATTTGGGGCCAAATGATGGTCTTTTTTCTGCGCAAGACCGATAAGAATGATGAAGTCAACTGCAATCGGGGCCAGGCGCCCTCACTCACCGTTGGGGGCCGATTAAAGATACTTCAAAAGATTGGTTGAGGCCTCATTGCAATGGACCACCTGTTGAAGTTGTTGGCCACGTGCTTACACTTGCTGCGGGCCAGCACTGGGCTAAGATCTAGAAATCGTGCAGATATAAAAGACCCCTGTGCAGGATCGACAGGCGTTGTATGTCCCAGAAGAGCACGCAAGTGTCCCTGGCATCCACGCGCCATGCGACTGCTACTATATTGGCTAC
Source organism: Exophiala spinifera (assembly GCF_000836115.1). Classification (NCBI taxonomy): domain Eukaryota; kingdom Fungi; phylum Ascomycota; class Eurotiomycetes; order Chaetothyriales; family Herpotrichiellaceae; genus Exophiala; species Exophiala spinifera. The sequence goes on from NW_015622514.1 coordinate 3,502,672, forward strand.
CTTGAGGAGGCCCGGTAATGGTTTGACGCTGACAGGCACGCACTTAAGAGGGTCTTCCAGTTGTCCCAGAGAACGTCAGGCCTACCAAATCTCCCAAATCGGCTTCCAAATCCAGACTGGTGCTCCCGTCCAAGCCTCATCATCGCTGGGATGAGCTATCATCTACTGGAATGAGTAAAGCTCAGCAACATCTAGGATCAATTCTTCTGGCCCTGATGGTTTCATCGATACACCTCTTGAGATATACTTTCCAGGATTGGCCAACGCATATCATCTAGGCTTCCGGCCACCACGACGATCTTGAGCTACTATACACCCGCCTTTAGCCCCGAAATTACCGGCTTCTCGGCGCGCTGATACCCCTGCAGGCTCCCTGAGCATTCAGAGTGCCTAACTTAGTGTTCGCATAGGGGACAAACAAACATCGTACGCGCTTCCTCGAGGACCTCACTCCTTCGAACACTTCCCTAGCTGTCAAAAATCGATACGGACTATTCATCCTGAGTAGGAAGAGAATCCGAAAATCCTCCACAGTCTGTATCTGAAGTCGAGGCCCCACTGAGGGCTGAGCAACCATTGTGCACGACATCATCTCTAGTAAGTGAAACCCTCGTAACCTCTTCTTTCTTATTCCTAGTCACCTCTCCCATTTCTCGAGCTGATTGACTTTGATGGCGCCGGCTCTTGGTAATCGACGTGCGTCATAAGACTCCTCCCAGCACACTTGTCAGACCTCTCAAACCAATGACACTTCCAGTTAATTGTATGACTCAGGGCTTACTCATCGCACAAGTTGAGGCAAGGGCCTTCGCATTTCTGCCATCTCTAGCAGACTGTCACGCCAGCAAAGAGTCCGCTAGACGCACCAACTCAAGCGAGAGTGCGTTGTGTGCTGCTAGCAAGCCTACTCGAGACCGTCCACGCTGTTTCTATCAGGGGATCTGTGTTCGCATAACGCAGACAGCCAGAACCACCATTCGAGACGCCAGCAGCCTTTCCGTCGACCCACTGCCGACATCCCGGACAGAAACAAAGAACAAATCCCTGGCCAATGGCCCCTCATGGGTGACGATAGCTTTGGGAGTACTCGTCGACCCCGATCATCTGCCCGAAAGGTACGTAAACCCGTTGCGCAGCGTCTTGGACAGTTGGCCGGTGCCAGCCTTCGTGACTGCGGCCGCTAAATGGAGCCATTGCAGGGGGGTTTACGGGCCTTGCTGATTGATGAGCTACTGTATCTCTCCATCTGAGGATGGACCCACACGCGACGTCTGCATCTGATGGCAGTATCACACGTTCGGATACGACTAAAGCCAGCCTGATTATTTCCCCAGCCATCTCCATTTCTTCAACGTCAGATAGGCGTCGCACGGGTGCCAGTGCGCCCGCCAGTAGCCCTGCCCTGTCGCCGGGAGCAATTTTTCAAGCTACTAATCATTACAGTACAACAGCCCATCCCGATGCATTCTCAGCCATCTCTAACCGGGACACCGAGCCTGCTGACACCGCTGATCCTTCCCCAGACACGCGACCTAACTTTCTTCCTCAGGATCCAGAGTATCCGACCATCAGTGTACATGAGACTCACCCTCGACCCCCAGCTCCTTCCAATACCGATGCATCTGAGGCACCTAGCTATACCCTAGGCTTCCCAAGCTTTGGATCTCAGCCCTGGATCAGCCATTCTCGGCCTACGCTAGACTTTGCACCTCAACCAATATATGAGCCGACGGGAGAATTACTGCGCGAACATACTCATACCTTTGATGAATTTGACGCACCCTTTCTTCCAGAATTTACGACCGCGCTCTCCGCATCTCCGATTCATCCGTCAAAGCCGTCCACAAGTGCAGCAGGAACGAGTAGTGCTCCCAATGCCGCTGGCGCGGTAGCGACGTTTGTTCAACCGTCCCTTCCTCGATCAGCTCTGAAGCGAAAGTCAAGCTCTACCACGACGACCCCGACCGCCGACAAGAAGGTACGGGTTTCGTCTGAGCCGGTAGCTCCGTCAGGTATTGACTCTGCTGTCCTAAACATTCATTCTGCCAATTTTGAGCGAATGTCAGGCATCGGCCCAACGTCCCCTGATGAAGGATCTACCTCTTCAGACCTCCCTACTGGCTCCAGGCAGGTCCCGACCTCAGGTATTACTACCAGCCAACATCGGACGCGGCAGCCATCAGAGACGACTACACGACCACCCCTGAATCCGGCGAATTCATCGCAGACATCAGCTAGGCAGAGGCCGAGTGGTAATCGCACCTCTACAGCTCATCCGCCTTCAATTCTACCACCAGAGAAAGTATTTCCTATTCAGATAGGATCAGAGCTATTCAGGCTATCTGGGGCTTCCATATCGTCAGATGGTGCGCCCGTCACTCTAGTAAAAGACAGTACAGCTCCCCGCTAACTCTTTGTTGTAGCGCCGTCCTACTTCACACAGTTTTTTGAGGAACAAATTAGGCAGAATGAGGAGTCTGGAGGCGTCAGGACCCTCTACATTGACAGAGACCCTGCTACGTTTCGAGATGTAGCCCGGCATTTGCAAGGTCAGACAATTTCTGAGATAGCCTCACATTGCTGATTGATTACAAGGTTACCACGTCAAACCCGTGGACGGCAGTCATTTCGTAAAATTGTTTGCAGATGCACAGTTCTACAGCTGTAAGTTGTTTGAATACGTGACTCCATCAACTAATCTCTTCTCAGTGCCACGTCTCATCGATCAATTATTCGAGTCCGAGATCTACATTCAGATAGGAGAGCGACATTTCCAGATACCCAAGGATATCTTCTCAGAACCAGGAAACTCGCCCAACTTCTTTTCACTTGGATTTGCGGTTTTCTTTTCGACTCCCGGAGAAGTTTTCCCCGGCCTCGATCGGCGCGGTCTACTTCGACCACCGTCCATCACGCCCCCGTATGTGCCAGGCCGGTCTGCCGATATCTTTGCGGAACTCCTACATCTTTTGCGAGGCTATCCACTCGACATCCGAAACGAATGCCACCGAGCCGAATTACTACGCGACTGCCGATACTTCCACCTACGAGGCCTCGAACAGAAAATCATTGCCCACGAGATCAGTTACAATTCCGAGAGACAAAAGCAGGAGATATGTTTGAGGCTGGAGGATGTGAAGCCATCAGGGGTATCATACAGTAGCGACGATTCATCTGGAGACAAAGCTACTGTTGGAGGATGGGTCTACTACGCAAGACCATTTGTAGACGATACTTCGTACGAGATGGTTGTGGAAGTGGGCAACGAAAGCACTACTCTCGATTTGACCGGTATGAGAGCCGACTTTCACGGTCTCGCAAAGGCCCGAGTGTCTTCCTTGTTCCAGGTCGTCGCCAACAAGATGAATCTACCTACAAATGCCCCATTGGGGTTGATGATGCTTTCTGGAGGCCATTCGTCACAGTCAGCGAGTCCAGGGCACACGCCACTGAGTGAGGACCGAGTAAAAGTCCGCTTCGAGCCTGCAACGGACATCACCCTGGATGGGGAGCCGTACACGATTGACTGGGACAGCCCTGCCGGGCAGATCATGCAGCATGGTCCATCTATGGCTCCTAGCGAGTCCGAGTCGGAATCAGACATCATGAGCGAAGGGCCATCTTCCAAGGCAACAGCATCCACGCAAAATCGTCGAACCCAGATCCGACAAACTCAACCTGGTTCAACATCGCAGGTTAGTGGCACCCGATCTCTCCCAGTGCCACCCATCCAAACAAGTCGACTCACCGAACCTTCGACCAAGAAGAGAAAAAGACAAAGCAGCCAAGGTGATCTTGGGGAGTGGGCGATCAGAACGGGTCAGTGGCGCTTGCGAGTGCAACCTAACCAGCAAGATACAATAAGAGGTGGATACGAGATGGTCTTCATCGGTGTAAAGATCGATGCTTACTCGAGCGAAAGGGCACGCAACGCCAGACGTGGCTTCCTAAATTAAACTCGACACGTCCAACTAACAAGACTCATCCTACACAATTACCTCGGCATGCAACCTTGGTAAGGTTCGATGAAGTTGGCGGTGGTGGTCTGAGATTGTGCCACCAATGGTCAGATCGGGTAGTTCTTCGGAGTCAAATGAGGACGAGTGAATCGATGGTCATCTCGTTGCTCGGATTCTGTAGAGTGGGCCACGCCACCTTCGACATGGATATGAGCAAATAATAGCCTAAGAGTGGCATATGGCGACATACAGACAAGAGCATATTTTCCCCTTCGGGCCTCTCCTGGGATCTAGTATCTACCGGACAAGCAACGCGTGACGCAGCAAAAATCCGTTCTCAAGTTGAACTCGAGCATCTTGAATTCCCTTTTTACGACGAAACGGCTGGTAGAAAATGCATTGCGAAATGACTTTGCTTTGTGTCTCCCCATTCTCCATCTATCTCATCTCATATGGGTCCGGTATACTAAAATCACTTGCTCCTCGGTCGTGCATGAGCATGCAGGCATACCTGGGGAATTGGATATTGCAAAGTGGGTGCAAAGGGAGTGTTTCATAGTATGCATATGGAAAACGACATTGACTTTGCAAGGAGTCTGGATAGTACTACAGTGACTTCTTCAGACAGAGAACCCTGCCAGGATCAGCATCATCGATTAATCAGTCAGTCAATCAATCAAAGTGAGGTGGCACGGGGTGCATTTGTCGATAATAGGAGTAAAGCGAGACAAAGTACAGCGTCGGAGATTCATGTTCCTAGAGACGCAAAGCATGCAGTGCATGCCACACTATACCTACCTAGTAGCATGTAATATATACATTATTTCCAATCTCTTCAGGATCCACCATCGAAGGCGCGTGTCCGGTCAAAAAAAGAGAGGATAAAAGAAGTTATTTACTGTGGTGACACACACCAAGACGTCGCCGAGACCGTTTCAGCGGTCGTTCAAGAATCAAGTCAGTGTACCTCTCTCTGTATGGGTTCTTTTGAAGTTCATCTCCTTCAGGTTACGGTGGTCTTGCTAGTCTGATAGAGAGAGATCCGGGGACGGAATTTTGGAACCAAAAGAAAATGGCAAGCTCAAAAAAACACGAAAGAGAGAAAAGTCAAGGCGAATAAACAGACAGAGATGACACGCAGACTTCTAACCAGAGTGCGCGAAGGAGTCAGGATACGAGGTGGCGGAGAGTGTTGTTTCTGACTGATCAGTGGCGTGCCTGTGCATGGATCCTTCCATTCTTCATCGAGGATGCGAGACATTCCTTCTCCGTTATTCTTCTTGTAGTGGTGTTCCTCGGAAAACTCTTGAGGCTCAAATCGTCGACACCAGACCTTACAACCCCATCAGCGTCGACACCTGGTCCGTCCGGATGGATCCTTTGCTTTTCTTCTCAGTCTGGCCGGCGCCACCGGAGGACCTTGGACCAGGAGCATGACGAATAAGGGTAATAATATTAATATTGGAAGAACTCTTTCCGTCATCGTCTGTGCCGCTGACGGGGATGAAACAGATAGACCGAGTAGAGTGCTTTTCGTGAGTGTGAGGACTTGAATTTGGGTTGATGCGAGACACGCAGGCAAAAAACAAACAAACAAACAAACAAACATAAAACGTCCATGCGATTTTGATTGGCCTCGGTTGGTCAGCTACCATGAGTGCTTGTTGCCACAGTGTTGATAGAGTCAGCAATCGTGTATCGGATGGCAACTTTGACCTTGACCTTGAATTTGAGTTCGACCGTGCATGCGACTCTGACTAGTATGGTGTTGATTTTGGTATACTTGACGACATCACGCAACACTGAAAAATGCCCGCCCGTGAACGGATGCAGGGCTCTGGCCTTCCCAAACAAAGCTAATGTTTTTGAGTAGACCGCGGGGAAAGAACTCTCGATCAGGCCGGTATCAATCCATTCGACGATTTATTTCCCACAGAAACTCGTCCTTGTATGCCGCCACAATCCGGTGGTGTGATAAGTTCAGAAGGCGTGTCTGTGGATGCTATCGCAATGTCATCTTCGACTCATGCCCTGGTTGATGACTGGGCTTCCTGAGATCCAGAAGCGAACAGGGGGACCCTGAAGCCAAGCAGTGTAGTGTAGACTTCTGCGTGCTGTGGGCAGCGTTCTCCGGCTTTTGTCTCCATATTCCTATTTGGGTAGTAATCGGATAAACTGTACGAACGCCGGGGCGGAGCCAAGCCAACTCTCACCCTTGCCCTCACCGTCACCTTCGTAGAGGGAAAACTTAAAGTGTCCAACATACAGTAGTTACTGTACGTGGGAAGAGGTGCTGAGCAGGCGCTGGACATCGCTTGCATCGCTCGAGTCGCTTGGGACGATTAGAATGTATAGCTCCACTCCGAAGGGTTTGCTCGTCACTGCTTAGATCCTTCTGGCCTGTTTGTATTGGCGCGGGACTGATGAACAGCCATGAGATAATAGTCCTGGAAGTCGTGGTCCCAGTTTAGCCGAAGCCCAAGGATCAACGAGAGAAAACCAAGCCTGACCTCTGTGGCCGGGAGGGTGGCGTGTGTAAAGTTGTAATCACTGTCCTCATTATAGGCTGTGATGTCTGGGGGCCCGCCAATGCCAGTAAGCGATGGCCGAAAGTAGACTTTGAAACCCAGAGCCTCGTTCGCCTCGATATTTTGTTTTCTTGTGAGAGGCTTTGGCATGATCCGAAATTCCGGTCCGGGTCGATCGGCGAGGACAAGAAGATCGTATACGACGAAGCTTTTATCCACCACCCTGGCGGCGTCTAGCGAAAATGGGCTTGGTGAGAGGCGAAATATTGCCCGCCATCGGCTGCCACCCGTTCTCTTGAAGACTGACCGAATAAGCAATTAAACAGAGAATATGATGACGAGAGGTGAGTGGCGGACGGACACAACGCTGGGATTCCAGAGGCTGACAACTCCACAGAGCGGAAAGGGCGGGAGACGGCGAAGGAATGTACCATACAGAGATGAGGCCGCGGAGGTGAACACAGTCACAGTGGCAACGAAAACCATTTGGTACTAATATCGTCCCCCAAGGGAGGGCAGACCATTCCCGAAACTAAATAGAATAGAGATACAACATCCAACCTCCAAAGGGACCAACAGGGGGCTACCATGAGGTACTGCAGGCGTGCTGGCCGCTCTCATGGATTCCAAACATGACGCCTTGGGACAATAGACTCAGCCAGGTCAGACCGAAGGTGTAAGACAAATTTCGGCGTTCTGGCGCTGAAACGCCCAAGAAAAAAGCTGCTCTGATCGAACGAACCGTCGAAGCCACTTTCGAGTTCTCCTCAACATTTGCTTGTTGTAGTCAAGCATCGGAAATCAGCCGTGTGGCAGCGTCTCTTGTCAGCACGATACCCACTGGGAGCACCGGCGACCGGTTACAGTTGCACGACGTCCGACATGGCCTAGATAAACATGTCTTTACCTGACAGTGGTGCGTAACCGAGAATCTAGGCACTCCAAGCCTTGCCTATCTGATTCCAGGGCGTCTCAGGTAATCAACATGCTTGTTTAAGGAAGTTGCTCGGGCGCCGGGAATTTTCGGTTTGAGCAATCAAAATTAATACGGTGAGCAGTTGATCAAAGATTTCAAAAAATCGTGGTCGACTTTATCGCTGGTCAATAGAGTATTGTAGCTTGTGGAGTCTGAGTGCTAGCCTCCCCTTGCCTCTGTTCCTAACTTCGTCAAGGCTACCTCGTATTGTTGCTTGACCTGGTCATCGTCCACTTTGAGGGCCAGGCGCCTGATTTTGCTGCTCCGATGGAGTTGATGATCATCACCGGTGCTAGCAGATTTCATGCTCTTCCCTCCTATTTCACGCCAGAACCATGCCCCTTCCCGATGCTCAACAATGGTCCATGCCTGACCTTGCTTCCCTGCACGAGCCGTCCTGCCGACTCGATGAACATAAGTCAGCGGACTGGATGGCACATCGTAGGAAATGACATGCTCAAGCCCTGGAACATCCAAGCCACGCGACGCACGATCAGTGCAGATCAGAACATATACTTTTGATCTCCTAAAGGAAGACAGTGCACGCCGTGAAGAAGCCGATGAAGCAGTGCTTCTAGTCAAGGTAGATATTCGAGGGGCAAGTGCTGGCCACAGAAGTGACAACAGTCTCGATAACCTATTGGCCGAGGCTGTCGATCTTGTAAAAACAAGCGCCCGAGGCGTCTCGTTAATGTTGACTCCGTTTCCGTTCTTTCGCCGTGCCTGACGGTTGGGCGTAGGCTGCTCTGACTCAACAGACTCATCACTGCTCGAACTACTACCAGAGGCCGAGGATTCAGATGAGCTAGTACCAGAGTCCGAATCCGAATCCGAGTCTGAGGATGAATCGGACTCCGAATCGGAGCTGGAGTCCGACTCTGATGTCAATTCGTCTTTGGAAGAGATGCCATTAGGCAGGAGATTCTTCATGGCTCCCATAATGCCAATTTCATCTTTCAGTATCCTGAGCAGATATAACGGCTTCTCAGAGCCATCAGGCACGGGAACAGCTGTCTCAATCAGAGAAGGCGGCAAGTGGAAAACATCTTCTCCGTTTGCCGCAACAAGACCGCCATCTTCGGGAGGTGCTTCACCAGCAACGGACTGTGGAGCCTCCAGTTGGGAAGAACTTGTCAGTACAATCAGCCTTGGGTTACGCAAACCTAAGGCATTAAGCTTGGAGACATCACGCGTCATGGTTGCGGAAAGCAGTACTTTCGTGACTGTGCGTGGGGGTGGAATCATTCGCATTGACTTTAGAAGCTCATCCCTTTCTCGAGTTGCTGTTTGCGACGTTAAAGCTGGAGATACCGCATCGATCCATTCCTGGTAGCTTTCATTCAACAGCCGATCAGCTTCATCCACCACTAACCACTTCACATAATCAAGGCTAAAGCCAGTAGTATTTTTGAGGTGTTCGACAAGACGACCAGGAGTAGTGATGAGGATATCCGCTTTGGATCTGTAGCGAGTGACATAGCCGAGTGAGGCAAAAGGCTCTTCAACCTGCACCTTTCGTAAAAGGCCTTCCACTGAGAATGTAGACCAGTCAACTTTTGCTTGCTGCTGTCTCTGGAATTCTTCCATGTCGTAGAGTTTTTGTTCCTCAACAAGGAGTTGCTGTTCCTCCCGGAGGGTCTTGCTGCCCACAGCGGTGGCTATTGTGAGAGAACTGCCTACCACACAAACTTCGCATAGCTCGCGTACTTGTTTCACGAGTTCTCTCGTGGGAACCACAATCACCGCCCTCAGCTTTGTGCCGACAGCGTTTCTCAGACTAGAGATGATTGGTAGTACATATGCCAAAGTCTTCCCAGAGCCAGTAGCGGCCGATACGCAGAGGTCACCATTGTGCCGGCTTGAGCCTTCGAGCAGCAAAGGCACAACACTTGCTTGCACCGGAAAAGCCTGCTCGATATTGACCCTTTTCAGGTTTTCAAGCATATCACTTGGAACACCAAGTGACTCGAAAGTGGCTGTGGATGTCAGCGGCACCGTGGTGGGGGTTTGTTGCCATGGAGGAAGTGTAGAATATGTTGGTTTTTCTGGAATTTTGTCAAACTGTTCGGGCTGAGGTATTGGCTCCAGGCCATGCAATTCAACCGTTGACTCTTTTGGAACTCGATCATGAAGCCTAGGGTCATTGTTCTCTTGCTGTCTGGCTTTTGCAAACTTCGACAGAACAGAGGAGTGCCGCCGGTCTATCTCTTCTTCGACATCGTCATTTTCCTCTTCGGCCAGCGCAGTTCTCAATTTTCGCCTTTTCTTGTCCTCATGATTCGATGACTCTGTTACAAAATCATCACGGATCCCATCCCCATTTTCTGTCGACTTCGGCTTTTTTATCTTGACAAAGGTTTTGTCCGAGACATTTTTGGTTACACGATATTTGTCGATTGCATTATTCGAGTCTGGTTTTGCCCTTCGAGTCGTGGCCGTGGTATCTTCAGTGTTGTGGTCTGTGGATGGAGCGGGTTCTATAGATTCGGATTTGGAGGTACTCTTTAATTTCTTGCTTTTCTTCTCGCGCGGTGTCGGCTCGGACTCTCGCTTGCGCTTCTCGAGGGTTGGAGGACTGGAGAGCTGGCCGCTTTTCGCAGGCGGCACATATCGGGCATAGAAGTTAGACATTTGGCATCATGCGGCATGCTTCTCTACGACGAGTGTTCCAGAAGCATGAGCAAAGACCGCAAGCAGCACTCGAATTCGCTGCCGTAGGCGTTGGTTGCACTTTGGCTCTACGAGTCGCCAAAAAAGTTGACCCGATGGCGGGTATTTAAACCGGCAGAATTTCTCACCGCCCACTCAGGAGGGAAATTCACCGCCCACGCGCATCGCTCCTTTTTGCGCGTGCATTTGACTACAGGTACCTACAAACCAGGCATGCAATGTCACAGCACTCTGTCATCAAGGAATCTAGAGCAGCAATACGGGCAACATGAGTCACTGGGAACCAGTTATACATAACCTAGAATCCAGTACCACCCTCAGGTCGAAATGCCTTACAATATCGCCATGGTTAGCGACTTCTTTTTCCCCCAGCCGGGGGGAGTTGAAAGCCACATATATCAGCTATCATCCAAGCTGATCGATCGAGGCCACAAAGTGGTGATTATTACGCACGCCTACAAGGGCCGCACTGGAGTTCACTATCTCACAAACGGCCTGAAGGTCTATCACGTCCCATTTCTTATCATATACCGAGAAACGACCATGCCCACCGTATTCTCATTCTTCCCCATATTCCGCGACATTGTCATCAGGGAACAAATCCAGATTGTCCATGGCCATGGCAGCTTGAGTAGTCTCTGCCATGAGGCTATTCTGCATGCACGAACCATGGGTCTCCGGACGGTCTTTACGGATCACTCGTTGTTCGGCTTCGCAGATGCGGCGTCGATTTTAACCAACAAACTACTCAAATTCGCCTTGAGTGATGTCGACCATGTCATATGCGTTAGCCACACTTGCAAAGAGAACACCGTCCTCCGCGCCTCTCTCGATCCCTTGATGGTCTCGGTGATACCGAACGCGGTGGTGGCCGAGAACTTTCAGCCACGAAATTACGTTCCCCAGTCAGACGAGCTCAGTTACATGCGGCCTAGGCCTGTTCCACAACGGCTTGGTCCAGGTGATACAATTGTGATTGTTGTCATCTCTCGACTGTTTTACAACAAAGGTACTGATCTCCTGATCGCCGCTATACCGAGGATTCTTGCCGCCCACCCGAATGTCCGCTTCATCATTGCCGGTTCTGGTCCAAAAGCCATAGACCTAGAACAAATGCTTGAACGACAGATGCTTCAAGACAAGGTCGAATTACTAGGCCCTGTTCGTCACGAGGAAGTGCGTGATGTCATGGTCAGAGGCCACATCTACCTCCACCCAAGTCTCACTGAGGCATTCGGCACCGTTATTGTTGAGGCAGCTAGCTGCGGCCTATATGTCGTCTGCACTAGGGTGGGTGGTATCCCCGAGGTGCTACCCGCCCATATGACGACTTTTGCAAAGCCTGAAGAGGATGACTTGGTTATGGCCACTGGCAAGGCAATCGCAGCACTTCGCTCTGGGAAGGTTAAAACTGAACGGTTCCATGATCAAGTCAAGATGATGTATTCGTGGACAGATGTGGCCCTGAGGACGGAAAGGGTATATGATGGCATTACTGGCGCGATCAGCGAACAGGAATTCTACGGCCAATATGCAAGCGCAAATTGGAGTGCAACTCGAGGTCGATCGTATGCGTTGATTGACCGACTGAAGCGCTACTACGGTTGCGGGATCTGGGCAGGCAAGCTGTTCTGCCTTTGCGTAATCATCGACTACCTGATATTCCTCTTCCTGGAGATATGGGCACCTAGAACAAGTATAGATATCGCTAGAAGTTGGCCTCGAAAACCTTTTATCAACGACAAGAACAAGCCCGTCGAAAATGGCTTACTTCGGAGAAGGGGTACCGATTTAATGGATCGCCGCAATGGAAGCCTTATGATGGGCTAAAATCTACCAGGATCATATTTCCTCCCTCCACCGAATGGCCCAGTTGCCTTTGGCAAAACTTGGTTCGACCACTGTTCCGTTCATCAATGCTTCACACTTGCGGCGCACCGTCTCCGACGCCGACCCTTGAACACCAGCAGTGGTGCCCTTTGCAGCACGCTTGTTCGGCTTCTTGGGGTGATCGCCATGTGTATTATGGCGCTCTTGGTCACATCCAAATACGACCAGTCTCCGGGCCGCCCTCCTGACCATTTCTCTCTGCTCTGCACGACGGTGGCCTTCTTGTCTCTTTTTCAACTCATCCTCCGCAGTGGGTCGAGCAGCGCCTGGAAGACTGCCCTCATCGATGCTTTCAGACCCATCAGATGTTGCAGGTTCGAGGGACCCTTCACGACTCGCTAGCCCACCTACACTGCCTTCAGAAGGTGGTGCGCCATGCTCGGCCTGAGCATCAATATCACTGGCGTCGGATGTCTCTGCAGTCGGTCTTGAAGCCGGAGAATCACTAGGAGGAGCAGGCTTTGGGCGGAACATGAGGTTCTCCACCTCCTGCATAGTGATGATGTTCCGTTGGTCCCCTTTTACAAACTTGGACTTGGCGGCCGTCTCCTCGATCCCTGAGCCCGGCTCCGCGTTCAACAATGCCACCATTGCCCTTTCTATTTTGCGGTCCAATGGTCCTGGCTTGTGGTGACGGCAGCCATCTGAACAATACTTGATGATTTTGGTCTGCGCCTGTTGGATCTTACGCGAGCCTATAAGATGGTTAGCGAAACTCAGATTGGATTCGACAAGCATGAAATTACTCATCGCTCGTCCACATGTCTGGCAGTATGCTGCGTGTTCCTGAGTCAAGTAGAACGGAGGCAGGACTGCAGGGCGTTTGCCTGGTCTCGACCATGAATCCATCCAACTCATGCTGGGCGGGCTATTGCAGACAGGCCGAATGTGCGACGTCTGTGTGGCTTGAATACAGAGCGCCAGTCTGTAAAAGCTCTTCAACATCGAAGTTGTTCCTGAAGAAGGTGATATTCAAATACTAGAATTCTGTCGCTACCATGACGACATGGTGAAGGGCATGACGAGGCTTCAGCCTCGTGGCCTCGGGTTAGTGTGCCCTCCGCATTCCAGGGCTCGGTAGAGCTTCATAGTGGCCAGTGGCACTGATCACCCCACCTAACGCTATCGATATTTGTGGGCATACAGAGGATTGTGGTCTGATTGAAGACATCCTGCGTGGACCGTCAAGCATTCCCGTACCATCTTCATCGACTACTGCGTCCAATTTTTGGATACTTAAACCACTCCTAGTTATGAAGTGGCCTGCCTTGCCAGCCCGAGCTGGCTACCTTGGTCTCAGGAATCCGAAACGACGAAATGCATTATCCCTGGCAGTCCTGAGAGATCTACGGGATCAGCTCCTTAGATACAATACTTCGCCGGCTGATGGCAAGCTTCGAATACTTCCACCATTCCAACCGGAGTTACTGGATGAGCTCGAGAGTGCCGCCAAACATCATGACACACCAGCAATGGAAAAGTACGGCTGGCTACTTAATTCCGCTGAATGGCAGAAACATCGGCGAGGCCTGCCTAATGTTGTCGTCCTTCGCAGTGAAGGGCCGGTCTTCTGTTCAGGGCATGATTTGGGAGAATTGAGTTCTCTTAGTCACGACAGAGTCAAAGAAACGTTTCAACTTTGCGGCGAAATCATGTCTTTGATCCGACGTTCCCCGGCGCCGGTGGTTGGGGTTATTCAAGGACTCGCCACGGCTGCCGGAGCACAACTGGCTCTCACCACCGATCTACCTATTGCTTCTGCTAGCACACAATTTCGATTGCCAGGGGCAAGTATAGGGCTGCCGTGCACCTCGCCGTCGACAGCTGTGTGCCGCCGACTTGGGCCCGCGTTCACCTACAAAATGCTTGCTCTGGCCGAATCGGTGCGTGCGGATCAATTACCTGGAGGAGCCGTCGATATTGTGGCAGATGAAACTGCGCTTGAGAAAAGGGTCGAACAGATAATCAAGCGGTTGGCAGAAAACACTGCCGCCCAGCCACAAGCTCTAGGCAAATGGGCATACTGGACGCAACTGTCTTTGACCGGACAGCGATCCGGCGGTGACGGGTACGAAGACGCTGTGCAGTGGGCTGGAAGGGTCATGGCTCTTCATGCCAGAGCTGACGACGCGAAGGAGGGTATACATGCTTTTCTTGAGAAGCGAGAGCCGAAATGGAAGCTGTGAACCACCCCAAGTAGTATGGCACCAGGGCGTAAGAGTCCCTCTTGCTCTCACCTGGGTGGTCCATCCTAGTCAGTGAAAATATTACGAATGGCGAAGAGTAATAACTCTGACGATCGTGCTCGTGTTAAGTAATCAGTAAGGACGTGGTGGCATCATGACTGATCCATGACCGATCGAGTCCACGCTCTTCACGGCGTCGTCTGGCGTCTGGCCACACGAAGCCTGGCGAGCTTTCTCTCCACAGGCGGCACTTGAGTGCTCGATGGCACCCAATGGATGCACCTCATCGTCGGCTCCGGCCCTGGGCTCCGGGGTCAGATTCATCATCCTCAGTCTAGCGTGTCTTCAGACTCGAATCTTTGGTGGTGGTGGTCACTACCAAGCTAAACCAGTGGTGGGGGTTCTTCTGCCTCTTGCGGCTTCATGCGCCCACACCCGTCAACAACTCCACGCTCTTTTTTTGCTTGTGCTTTTTGCGGACCGGCTTTCGCCTTCGGGAAGCACAGTGCATTTCTAGTGTCTGAAATCATACTTTTGCCTTTTTTTTCCGTTTTGCTTCCTTCTCAAAGACATGTCGGAGCCATCCAGAGGTGCCCAATGGCTCATGGCTTGCCTCGAGAAACCGACACGGTTATTGTGGGTAAGTAAACGGAACCCAAGAGATTTATTATTTCCCTGTGTGAATCGAAGGACCGAGGGGCTGATTTGGATGTTTTTTCTGCTACGAACTAGGCAATGGACCTTCGGCCCTGATCCTGTCCTATATTCTCCACGGCAACATCCCCTGCTACGACAGCTCGAGTCCTCATCCCGATCGTATCCTGCATGAGAAACTACTCCGCCATCACGATGACTTGCTCAATGTCGACATCGATGCCCTGACGACGCATTTCTCCGCGTCCAGGTTTTCGTATTCGACGCAGGCACTCCCGATCAATGTCCTGCTCGACACCCTGGTCAGGCCGCTGGGCGAGACCGACGATGCGCAGAAAAAGACGTGCATTAAGTGGCAATACGATCCTTCAAGGGCCGTTCCTCATGTGGTGATTGGCAACACACAAAACGCAGGAGGCCAGTGGGTGGACGACCCGGTCCACGCCAGCTGGGACATCGGGACACTTAGTTATGCGGGAATGCTGTCACTCCCGGGATACAGTTTCGACGAGCATTACAAGAGACGGAACGGCCAGACGATGCCCGTCTACCTGCGGCCCTCGAGGAGAGAGGTGGCAGACTACCTTGCGGCGTACCCGGACAAGGTTGGTATCGCGAAGTACATGCACAACGGGCAGCACATCGCGCGAGTGTCGCGGAATCAGGACGGTTTCTACATCGCGTCGCACCACCTGGCTTGCCAGAACCTTGTTCTCGCGTCGGGCATTTTCGACACGATCATTCCACCTCCGGCCATGTTTGATCCACTCGTTGGCCTCGACGACAGCTGTCCTCAGCCGTCGTCAGATCCTATCCTCGTCATCGGGTCGGGTTTCAGCGCCGCAGACGTGATCATATCGGCGCCGCCGAGTCAAAAGATCATCCACGTCTTCAAATGGGACCCGGCCGCCTCGCCGTCGCCGTTGCGAGGTTGTCACCGACAAGCATACCCTGAGTACGCGGGCGTGTACCGGAGAATGAAAGCTGCCGCCCTTTCATCTTCGCCGTCGAGAGATCGGCGACCGAGGATGCCCCGCTCGCAGTCAAATTTTGACACGAGCCGAAACTGGACTGCAACCTACGAAGGACTCCCCAATACCAAAGTCGTCGACGTCCAACTAACCTCGGACGGTGCCGGGATGGTAACCTTCCAAGGAGGGGGCGAGGATCAACCATTTCAGCGCAGGGTTAGCGGCCTCGCTTACGTCGTCGGAAGACGGGGATCCCTGTGTTATTTGTCGGAAGAGCTACGTCAAGAATTTCTCCACGCCGACTGCCACATGATATCCGGGCAGACTCTGCGCCAGCAAGCCAACGAAGACCTGGAAATTGCGCCGCACGTGTTCGTGACGGGCAGTCTTACAGGGGACTCGTTGATTCGGTTCGCGTACGGCGGGTGTGCGTATGCAGCTGGAAAGATCATGGGCCGCCGGCCCCGATGCTCCGCCCAAGACAAAGAGATCAAAGGAGGAAACGGTGTCAATGCTGCACTCGTTAGAAAAACAAACCACTGTCGATGTGAGACGCCGTCGCCCAAGATCCCGGCAATGAACGGCCTCGACGGACATGAAGCGAGTCCCATGAGCTTGGCCAAGATGTGTAATGGGGTGCCTCTGGATAGGCGAAAGGATTGAATTTCATGTTGCGTGCTGCGTGTTGCGTGTCTTGCATAAAAGAGGGATGGAGGGAGACGGGGATAGATACGAAAGACTTTTGGTGTGGTGGTGCCACATAAAGCCGGTGGTTACTGCTTTGAATTGCGATGCGCATGCCTACACGATCTAGATATCTGTATATACGAGTGAGAGTACATTGCACCTGCATATTGCGTATTGCGTATTGCGTGTTGCGTATTGCATAATCTTTGAATATACATTAGGTATATGTATCAATCAATCTTGCATACCTATGAAAAGAAGGAAACCATCCATACAACAAGTAATGCAGAATATAAATTGTACATGCAACGCTGATGATAATTCCTTGCGTCTAGGTATCTACCCACAGGTAGAATAGTTATCAGGACGTGAACCGATGTTCAATTCTTGAAGTCATCATCGACCCCTGCAGGGTAAAAGCCCAAGTCGTGGCTAAAAACGCCGGCCTGTCTGTCCTGTCCTGTCCTGTTCCCTGCCCGGTTCCCTGCCCGAGTCTCATGCAATGTTTCCAAGTCCTGACGAAGCAACGGCATGCCGTCGCCAGACTGGAGAGCCAGCGGCCTTGGATGCATACGTGCCCGAAGCCGAAGAGCGATCATCGGTCGGCTGCCTTGGCCTGCTCAAACCCGGAGAGCGTCGACGGACATAGACCCCAGCGGGCGTGCGCGAACTGAGAACGTATGTCCTCAACAGTCACCCCTGTTTTTCCTCTTGAAAATGACTACATACCGACCTACAGGTACATACGTACAGAGTCGACACTCAGAAACCTTCCTTGGCCAACATGTCGGCAACGCCCAGGTAGAAGGCCACGGCGTTGAAGCGTTCGGTGACGATGCCCAAGCGGGCGGCGAGCCTCTTGATGCGGTTCGTCCAGTTGATCAGGTCCAGATGGGTCACGCCGTCCAGAGTGCCCATGTACTCGCCCCAGCGGCTGCTGCGCACGCTGACCAGGCCGTCGTTGGGGCCCTCGACGAGCTCCATCAGGTCGTGGGAGAGGCGAAACACCGACAGCAGGTGCGGCGACGCGGTGGCGCCGAAGCTGAAGTACTGCACGTCCGGGTCGTTGGGGACGACGCGGTTGAAGTGGTCGTTGACGTAGGCCGTGGTGAGCTGCGCGAACGCGCCGGAGTCGACGTGCAGCCGGTCCAGCACGGCGTACAGGCGCGGCAGCAGGTCCGGCCCGATGTCGCGGAAGAGCATGTCGGCGGCGCTGGAGCCGCGATGAGGCGTCGCAACGGTCGTCAGGCTACGCACGCGGAATGTCAACGGGCAGAGGCGCGAGATGAGGTAGCGCGCGTCGAGTCCGCCCATGCTGTGCGCGACAATGTTGACGGACCGTCCGCGGGCGTGCTGCGTGATCTGCGACGAGAGCGCCGCCGCCCGCGTCTCGATCGACCCGGTCCGCGGGACGGTCGTCGTGATGCATTCGATCCCATTGCGTGCGAAGGCGTCCTTGATCCCGCGCCAGTAGTGGATGCTGGGGAGGTACGGCCCCGCGACCCGCCACTCGTCGAACCCGAGGAGCCCGTGGGCGAGGACGATCGGGTAGCGAGGTGTCGAGTAGTGCGTCTTGAATGCCGCGTAGTCGTCTTGGATCAGGCGACCGAGCTCCGGGAGCCGGGGATCAATCGCCTTTTCTTCGCGGCTCGATGGCGACGCATTGTCTTCTGTCGCGCGAGAGCCAGAGTGATGTTGTGACGATGATGACGACGGAGCCGAAGATGGCGGAGATGAGGATGAATATGACGATGGATATGGCTCAGGAGTGCCAGCTGGTTTGGAGGTGCTGGATTCATGGCGCACTTGTAAAAATCCTCGAGGTAGGCATTGATGTCGCTCTCCGTAGCACGGTGGAGGTGTGACAAGCCCTCGGACAGCCTGGAGATTCTGGAGTCGTCGCCATGGCATGCTACGCGTTGAGTAGAATCATCAATCAATATCCCGAAATGTTATTGCTTCATGACGATATGACAGGAAGAAGAAGAAGAGCACACGAGGCGTCGACAATGATGTGGTTGTTGTGTGAATCATTTCCATGTTGTCAGTCATTGCGTCATACGAGGTTCGTCCGTTCAGCCTTGCAGCAATCGGTCTCTGCAAGGCTGGCCAAGTGGGATACAGCAAATGAACACACGAAAGCTCGATGCTCCATGAAGCTGAGCCTAGAATAGAGCTGGGTTCTCCTGTCGTACCCTAGCTGCTACCTTTCTATTCTTCGCTTCAATTACTTGTAAAACAAACAGCATATAAATGCGCCACGTAGCCATCTCTCGAACCCGGGACGACGAGACAAACACCAGTCGACGTCCTTGTTGATTAAGACGTACAAGCAGCCAGCATTCAATCCATTACCGTCCCACCACGCAGTGGCATTCAATCCTCTCTCGAGATCTTCTCCGGCACTTCAGGCTGAGGATTTGTGACGGCCTTGATCAAGTCTTCCACCACCTTATCGCCATATTTCTTGCCGGCCTCCTCGATCTCCTTGACCTTAGCTTCGGCTTCCTTGTTGGCGTCGTTCTCGGCCTTTTTGTTTCCGCTTGATTGCTGAAGTTATCGTGAGTGTGTGCTTGGGCAGTGTCACAGTGAATTCCTCGACCGACCTCTGTTTCAAACTTCTTAAACTCTTCTTCTTTCGCTTTCCGGTACTCTTCAATCTCTTTCTGTGCTTCCGTCTTGGCGTCTTTTACTCTCTTCGTTCGATCTGTCCAGGTTAGACCAGCGCGGCATGGAAGGGTGCATCCACCGTACATTCTCTGGCTGCGTGAGTGTTAGCGTTGAGCAGGTCCACGAAGACATCCCCAAAGACCCAGGACTCTTACCTTTCTGGACAATCTTTTGTGCTTCTTTCTCTGCCTAGTGGGAATGTTCAGCATGTCGTCACCAAGTTCCCAGCATTGTGTATTGCTTACGTCAAGCAGCGTCTGAATGCCTGCGGAGTTTTGGGCAGACTGTGTTCTTATCAGCGAGGCGGTTTCGTCGAGGTGTGCATGCGTCGTACCATCTTGAGGGAGAGGGCTCAGGTTAATCCGACACTCGAAACTGTGCCAAAGGAACGACCGATGAGAGAGAGACGGGTCGGCGACAGTAAGAGGGAGAGAAAGAATGCGCTCGCTACCTGGTGAAAGCATCCATGTGCCTGCCCGCTGAGGTTGAAGCTGCGCAGCTGGAAACGGTTTAGCTCTTGGAGAAGGTCTGCACTAGGCCGAATACGGTATCCATGCAGAGAAATAAATGTCTCCGCGCCGGTCAAACTGCTTCGAGTATCACGCAACCCACAGTGTGTTTCTCCCTCTGCACAGATTCTCAGCTCGTCAAACATGTCTACAGCGTCCAAAGTCACTCTGTTGAGCACAGTGCTGGGCACAGCCGGAATCGTAGCCTTCGTGCACTGGGCGCAGACCGCCGAACAAGCTGTATGCATTGATTCCTCTTCTCTACCACCCTACCTGACGGTTCTAACTGTTCCAGGCCATGCATGCTGGCGTTGTCCGGGATATGGAGCAGCAACGAGTCAAGCGAGAAAGACAAGCGGATTTTGAGATGCAGAGACAGCTCGAGGAAGAATACAAAAGGACACAAAACGTGCGCGACAGCACAACCGGAGCCTGATGCTCGCGACAGCACTGTTCGCCTGCACCTGAGGTGGAACGGTCGTACAGGAGATCAGGCGTGCCGTTGCCAGCGTCTCCTTGCGAACTCTGCACCGGAAGGTAGTCGAATCACACGAGACCACCGCCTCACTATGTATGCATCGTGGCATGACCCGCTTCGGGCGAGAGCCTATTAAGGAAGACGTTTCTCGTCACTCCAAGAAAGACAACGACGGCGGCGCTGGAAAAATCTGCACCTAAATTCCTTCGAGCTCACTGCAACTCGACGAGAAGCCGCCCAGGTGCGCATTTCACCCACTACCAGATTTGCGGTCTCGGCATACGACATACCGCCGCGCGGCATCTATTACGAGGAAGGCCAGATCTCCTGGTGTGATCAGAGGTGCGGCTGCTGCTCAAAAGCCGGATGTCTATCGTCTACGCATGTCAGAACAAGGTAGTAGCGGACGGCTGCCGACTTAGGACGGGAGGCTTGCCCCTTTGAGCATTGACGCCTGTTGATGATCACAGATGGGAAAGTGAGACGCGATCGTCAATCGGATTCAGCAGATGAACTGCAATGTCGGCAGCATCAGTCAAAAACATGTCTGTTGAGTCTGTTGGAGAACCGAAGTGATGGATGCATATCCTCTCACTTGCTGTCCGTGGTCGCTGCCCGTTGGAACTACTCCGGGCGAAACGACTTCAAGCGAAGACCTTCTGAAATGCTAAAACTGTGGTCCACTCTATATTATACTGAGAACAAGTCACCTAGACAGAAATTTATCTATTCTAAGTCCACATAATGATCCTCAATGGCCGATCCCACCAGCGACCCAGTTATTGAATTCAGGGTCTCCAGGTCCAGGGAACATCCCATTATCCTGTTGGTCTTGTGCTTGTGGTTGCGTTGGCACCTGGGGTTGAGGCTGAAGCGGAGCTTGAGCTCTCGCACGCTCTTGAGCTTCCCTTCTCTCCTGCTCCAAGCCCCTCTGACGAGCCTGTCTAGCATACACGAGCATAGCCAGAGTCCCGGCAAGCGCAATGATGATCAGACTCTCGACCAATCCGTCGTCGATCTCTTCCCACTCGTCAGCTCCGTAAACATCCTCGCCATGCCTCTGCCCTTCTCTTCCCGCATAGTCCGAGTCGCCACCGGGCATTCCGGGCTCCGGGTAACCCAACATATCGTCATCTCCGTCGCGTTCCCTCATCATTGCAGCGGCTTCTTGTGCGTCCATCTCTTCAGCCGCGTCGAGGAACCGGTTGACCCACTCGCCCCATGACTTGGGCCGTTTTCGGTCCTCGTCCTCATCCTCGCGTATCGAATTGATCTTGCCACCGCTCACGCCGTTCCACCAGCTGCGCAATCTTAATTTAGCCAGCGCAAGCGTGACCGGCAGGTACGCTTCCTTGTTCATCTCCAGAGCCAGATCGTAGTATCGTTTCGCCATGTGGAAGTCCTGCGTCACAGACCCAATGCCGTTCTCATGCATCCACCCTAAGTTCCAGAGCGCCTGCGCGCTGTGATGGCTTTCTGCGGCCGTCGTATAGCACGTTGTCGCTCTTTCGAGATTGCTCTTCAACTCGTTTTCTTTGGTTTCGTTGGGTAGTAAGCCACTCAGCACCTGCAGGGATGGTCTGAGGGTAAGATAGTAGTCGCCCATCTTGATCAGCGAGTCTACATTCGACTGCTTCGCACTCCTCGTGAAGAGAGCCAGCGCTAGGTACTGGTCGTCCAGCAATTTGCTTCGCCCGGGCCTTATGTCGGGTTTGCCTGAAAGGAGCTTCGAGAGACCTGGAATGTCAATGACACTGGTCTTGCGGTCCAGCAGGTAAGCTACGTTAGCCTGTGCATTCTCGTATCCAGCCTCAGCAGCCTTGATGGTCGCGACTAACGCTCTCTCCCAATCGCCCCGTTCGTACGCAGAGTTTGCCTCAAGGAAACTTGAATGTAAGGCTTCCGCACGCTCAGCGACGATTTTGTAATAGACGCTGGCCAAGCCACAATTTCTCTCTCGCCCGATGCCTTGATTAGTAAGTTCGGCCAGATAATAGAACGCTTCCATAACGCCAGCACCCGCAGCGAGCTCAAAATACCGTGAGGCCGTCTCGATGTCGCCTTGATCAAGGAATAGAACACCTAAGGCAGATTGTGCGATGGGAAGACTCTGCTCCGCCGCAGCTTTGAGATATGTCCCTGCCCTGAGACCATCTTTTGGAACGCCCAGACCATCCCTGTACATCAGGCCCATATGGTATTGGGCGAAACTGTCTCCGTTCGCAATTGCTCGTTTGAACCACATTGCAGCCTTATCAAAGTTTTGATCGACGCCCTCGCCTCGAAGAAACATGCGCCCGAGGTACGCTGCTGCCTTGGCTGCAACCCTATCGATGTCTTTGGGTGCCTTGGGATTGACCTTGCCGTCTTTACCCCAGTATGCCCGCGCGACTTTCATGAACTGACGATGGGCCTTGCGAAAATTCTTCTTATACCCACGCGGCGCTTCATAATAATGCTTTCCGATCCCAAGCATGGCTGTGAAATCCCCCTGTCGTTCCTTCGTGTCCAGGTAATCCAGCACGTAATCAATGTGTGTAGTTATCACGCCATCCCTTGGTGCGTTGGGTCCGGACGAACTCACGCTTGCGCCTTCCCCATAGATACCGCCATCTGCTTCAACCCAGCGGTATGCGTTTCGTGTTAAGCTACGTCCTCCTGGCGGGCCCCCTGCCCAGAAGGCGATTGCTTTGTCTGCAACACGCTTATAGTACGATACTGCTTTGTTACAGTCCCGCGGACATCCAACACCTGCGTGATAACGGTACGCGAGGGTCATTTCTGAATTGATGTTCCCTTGTCCGGCGGCGAAGGTATGATAGAGTAAAGCTTTGGCTTGGTCTCGGGGTACACCTCCTAATCCAGTACCGTATATCAAACCTACCATATATTGCGCCGTGTTGTTGCCATTGAGAGAAGCGAGCTGGTTGTACCATCTCAGGGCTTCGGGTGTGTTTCGTGGATGGGAGAAGTTGCCGTAGAAATTCATCTCGGCAAGTATGAATATCGCATCGGGGTCGTCGAAGAGTGCAGCGGTCTTGAGTGTTTCAACAGCCTTGCGCAAGTCGCCTTTTACTTGGGGTGTCTCATCGTCGTGTCGGGTTGGCGCGTTCATGAACAGGGTCCTGAAGACAAGGCGGATATAGTACCAGACATTTTCTAGGAAAGAGGTGGGCTGAGCAGGACCAACACTGTCCTTCCAGGTCGGTTCGAAGTCCCGCAGGATAGACCAGACCTCATGAACCACATTATTGCCGCCATTTGCCCAGTAGTTCTGCTTCTGTCCTTCCTCAGGACTGAAATCGGTCGGAGCCTCCGCAGGTTGTCGGATTGTCTGTTTAGCGTTCACGGTCGTTCTCGAGTTTGAGGATATTATGGCAAGAGCGCAAAGAAGTGCTGCAAAGCGTGTCAGATACAGAGGGTTGCGATGCGTCGTGGACGTACCTAGAAGCACTTCCGCAAAGAACCTCCTCATGCTTCCGATATTTGATATTGCTTCCTCACTGGGATCTCATTTTGGGGCGATTTGTCCCAGAGATACATGAGACACCACAACTAACAAAACACGCAAGCGATGGAGACGGAAATGTCGTATGTACTGTGTACTCTCCTCGAATAAGCCAGCTTGTCGCGAAAGGCCGCAGCATGCGCAATCGGCCGAATGACGTACCGTGCAGCCTCGTCCAGCCTCGTGCAGCCTCGTCAGGTGACAGCTAAATCAACTACGGTCCAGCATAGACACCACAAAATGTCCAGGCGAGATTTCGACGGGGGTCACTGATGATAGATACATGATCTTCCTCGAGGCAGGTAGGACTATCAGCATTGGCCGATCATCACTTGTTATATGAGGGCCTCTTGATTCCCCTGTTGCTGCAATCCAGTGCCTATCTCACCAAACTATCACCGCCGGGAGATTGCCTGGTTGGTATTTGTCAGCACATTTGACGAGATCCCTCCTGTGGTCAGGACCCAGGTGTGATTTTTCTGCCTCCAAAGAGCGTTTCCAGGCGAAGAGGAAACCGTCTGTTTTTCAAACCATGTTCCACTTCAGCGGCCGAGGGCACGAGCCTAGCTCAGATAGCACGATGCCTGCCTCGCGTAACCAAGGCTCCAGTGGTGAGAAACGTCAGATAACCAGGAGTCGTATCAGTTACTCCTGTCAGACATGCCGGAAGCGCAAAGTAAAATGTGACAAAGTCCATCCGGTCTGCGGAGGATGCAAAAAAGCAAACGAAGACTGTGTCTACAACGAGGACACGAAACCACCCATCGCCGCCCTTACCGAGACATCGGACGGGTCGAAGAAGCGAAGGACGACATATGAAAGACAAACCTCGACGTCGAACTCATCGTCCAGTCCTCCTCAGGACAAGTCGATGCCACCGCCTCCTCAACTCAAGGCAATCGAGGAACAATTGCGTCGCTTGACTTCAATGGTGGATGCGCTACGAAATTCTAGCAGTAACGATTCAGACCTTCGTGACCTGCTCACTCCTGTGCATTCTCAGTCGGAGCATGAATCAGATGATGCATCATCTCGTCCTGACCTCAGCATCGGGATGTTCCGGTCAAGAAACTCAGGATCGCCAAAAGACGTAAATGAACTGAATTGGCCTTTGTCCGGCCTCAAATTGACAAACGGCAATCCCAAACGAGCGGAAGATCCATTTTGGATCCATATTTCTGACGAATTGGACCAGCTCAACCACATGATGAGGCGTGCCAACAATTGCAATGTCCCAACAGGCGTCCAGAATAAGCAAGGCGATGGACCTAAACCCCCTGCTTCTGGGCTACATGCTAGTTCCATCAAGGACGACTTCTGGGAGCCTATGAGTTTTGAAAAGGCCGCCGCGGTCAGTCGCATCGATGCCTACAACCCTGACAGTGATTGTACCATGTGCCAGACGGTGCCTTTCTCCAAGGCAACATTGTTGCATACAATACCAATACACTGCTCACATACCACCGCCTACCACCATCTTTTCAAGGCTTTCCCGACAAGGGCCCAGAGCAACGTCCTTCTCCGGTGTTGGCTGTCAACTGTCTATCCGATTCTACCGCTCCATATCCCAAGTGACGTTCTGGAGAAACACGAGAAACTTTGGAACCAGATCGAAACAGCGGGGTTGGCACAGATGCAAACACAATATCCCGATCTCGAATTATACACCATAATGTATGTGATTTGGTATGCTGGAGTGCTCAGTCTATCCCGCAAAGGTCTGCAACGTTGGTTTCCAGGTTTGACGCGTGCCGAGTTGGCCACCAAATTTCATGGCGGCGCAGTTTTCACGCTGCGAATGGGACATTTCATGCGGGATGTTAGCCTCCACAAGCTCGCTGCCTTGGTTTTGATGCAGTCTTTGCCAATTGCCGAAGAAGATCCTGTCCAAGCTAGTCTTTACACTCAACTCAGCGTCAGGCTGGGTCTGACGATGGGCCTACACCGAGAACCCACTTTATTCGACCTTCCCGTTGCCGAGGAAGGCATGCGTCGCCGTATCTGGTGGCAACTTGTGCTATTGGATACATCTCTTGTTATCTCCACTGGATATCCAACGTTGATTTCCGAAAATGTCTCCGATACGAGAATAAATTGTGAAGACAAGGACGCATTTGCCGCTGATGATGATGAGGGGATAAGTCTTGAGGGCGGGAAGAAGACCAAACCTTTCTCGTGGGGTGAAGCTCATTCTACCGATGAAAATGGCAACTTGACACTACATCGAACGATGTGCCTCGTCGCAAGGGCCAAATCAGTGCATGCGTGCGCCTTGCGTGCTATCATTGACACTCACTTAAGCACCAAAACGATTACCCACACCGATATGCAAAAATTGAAGAGGGTCATGGCTGAAACTGAAGAGCAGATCAATGGTATCATTGCACAGATCCCAGCTCAGGGTCTGCCCGAGATGGGATTTGTTCCCGAGGGCCCTAACGGGAAAGCAAGACAGGCCTACAGTCTCGATTGCGACTCGGCCATGAGCAGTTCCGTAACCGATAAGGATCTCGCATTCTACCAGAATTATGTGAGCGATGATAAGCTAGCAACGCCTCTTGCACGTTACCATCGACGAAAACTGGCCGTTTTCAACAAGTGGGCTCGTATCACGCTTTCGATGTTGAACGACAAACTACATTGCGTCGCATATGCGCCGTTCCTAAAGAACGCTAAGAGCAAAATGTGGACAGTAGCAAGACAATGCGCCTTGCATGTCTGCCACAGTTTTATGAGAAAATTCATCTCCCTAGTGGAAGACCCTGACCTCGAAACCTTCCGTTGGACTTGGCCCGCCATGTATGGCCCCTTACATGCCGGACTGATCATGCTTGTCGACCTGTTTGAGAAGCCCGATAGTGTTGAAGCTCCACGATCCAGGGAACTGATCGATAAGGTCTTCTCACTTTCCGATCCGCAGACTGGAATTGTCGGAGGTCCCAATGGTGTCACCATTCAGAGACCTTTACGCGAAGGTGGTGTGGAACCGTGGGATATGTTGCGTGGTCTTCGATCTGCTGCCTGGCAGAGAGCTGGACTTGACCCCAATGTGCTTTGGACCCAGGAGGACCAACTCAAGGTCGGCGTTGCCACTCCGCTCACAGACGCTCAGAGAATAGCTCAGAGTTTGAGGGAGGATACTGTCTACGAGAATGGAAACGGCCAGGCCACCCTCGTCAATGCGGACGAAGGAAATCGGACGACAGACCACGGAGTTCGATACATGGTCAAACTGGCTGCAAGTGAAATTAATGGCGAGGAAGAACCGGAAGGGTACCCTTGCTCTAGAGCATTAAGGAACAGATTCCTTCGCGACATCGAAAGCGGCGACCGTCAGGCCCGTGGACTAAAGCTAGTGCGACTAGAAGGGCAACAAAAGATGCCGTTCCCGCTGAGTGGCTTTGCAGAACAATGCTCCCAGCAAGCTGCGCAAGGTCATATTCCTGGCTCATGTTCAGGAATTGGAAATCCGGTCATCAGGCCGACCGCATTAGGGTACCATCAGTGTTCGACGGGGCTTGCAAGTTCTGACAAACGCGAGGACGATGGACCAACGCCGACGGTGCAGCAAGATGGACATCACAACTCCCACAGCGACACCCGTCTGCCGCCCATAGGAGAGGATACACCACAGAAAAGCCTCCTCGGAGAACCCACTGGACATGGTTTAAGCGCGCCTGTGATGCAGAGTAGTCATGGTAATCATGAAAACGAGCAAACTTTCAATGCCCATCAGGAGACCCAGAATGATGTCTCGGTATCTTCTAACGCAGACTTCGGGTTTGACTGGGCTCGATGGGATTCTGTGTTTGGCCAGTATACTGGCTTTACCGATATGATGGAAGATGTGACATTGTCATGGGTTGAGTGAAATTAGTTCTGGAGATGGCAGAGGACTGTGAACTTGGGTTGGGTTCAGAGATATACGAAAATGCATGTCTACTCAAGATCTCACATCAAAGGGTCAAACTGTTGGACAACTGTCTTGCCTCTGGCTATCTTGCAGCTAGACCACGACCATTCAGAAGCCATGGCTCACCCTTCTGTCCTCGATGTTGACGTTGATGTTGATCATGATTATGACACAACATGGCAACCAGTGCCAAATGGTCGGGTCTGAGTGAGAGACGCAGCGGACTCGAGCACAACAGATATCGCGCGTCGTCAATACATAGCCAGGGCAAAGAGAGATTAAGAGTTATTCTCAAGACCCTTATTCACTCTTCAATTCACTCTTCGGTTCACTTGCATTTCATTTCTTTTCCCTCGGCGCGTCTCGTGGAATTCACCAAGTACATATTTTACTTCACAGCCACCCACGCTGCAGCCATGCCTCAGCAGACAAACTCATTCCTCTCCCGCCTTCATATGTTGTCTCTTCCACTTCGTCTACGCCGATGATCCCCCACAACTCCTCAACGCTCACACCGACAACAATAGCTGCTGGTGGCAATCAGACCACATGACCTGAAGCTGAGTTGGCAGGACCGAAAATGGACGTAAAGTAGGTTTGCGCAAAGGTATAAAGCTATTCGAGGCCTGCGGGCCTCAGAATATCCAACAGCTGACGTGTTGGCAGGCATGCCCGTTCGCCTGTCATCAAGGTGATTGTTGGTGACGACGAAGACTTTGTCGACACAGCTGAAGGACGAATCCAACCCAATGTCTTCTACGTCCACAAGTCATTCCTCGTCCACCACTCGCGCTACTTCAGGACCCTCTTGGACTCTGCACTGCCTCACGACATCACGGTCATTCGCCTGCAGCTGCCAGAGGGGTGCGACTACGAGATGTTTGCCTCCTGGCTCACTGTGCTGTATGCAGACGAAGGCACCCTCAACGACCTTTCTCGTTCCGAAGAGCTTGGAGAAATCAGAAGTCTCTTTGCGATTGCAAGCTTCTTGGAATCCTCGAGCTCAAAGAATCTCTTGCTGGATGCAATACAGAGGCGGAATCCCAGACGGTGGACGCTAGTGGATCTCCAGGCGTGCAGGGAGGATGAACTTGCCAACGAGCTGCTTTACGATTACGTGCTTGAGTGCGTCGCCTACAGTATTGTGGTCCCCAAGATGGATCCTGATGAATGGTCAGACCATATCGACGTGTACATATTCACCAGTACCTTTTACCATGGATTTTACCCTGGCCACGAATACGGAGATAGCGACTATCGATCTCATTCCCGCGACTGCTGGGAAGACGTTGTGCATCGAATCGGTGAGCTCCGCGAGGATAAGTACAAGGACAAGCTGAAGAATCCGGGTAAGCGCAAGGACTGCAAATGGCACGAGCACACCGATCAGGATCGCATCGAATGTCCTCGGTACAGGAACGAGTATAACCCCCGGCGGTGAAGAAAGTCCCCAGCAGCATTGAGAGTGGCCAACATATCGGTCCATTGAACACAAGGGAGCTCGGCCATTCAAGCCTGCAGATGAAGGAAGCTTGCTGCTTGTTCAGTGGAACATTGGATGCAGTAAGGGGATGATGACACCAAAAGTGCTTGTGCGACGGAAACACTCCTTGGAATCTTACGGCGAAGAAGGTGAAGCTTTCAGTGCTGCTGCTACACACCGGGAGTCCCGTTCGACCGTACGGAGTATTTCATTCATTCTTTGGAGAGAGCCGTGGCGATGATGACATGCAAACATTGGAAACCCATGCGCGAGATTGACCTAAAAAGGCAGGGGTTTTTCCGAGATGTTGTGGGCGCACGAGGCACACTTTGTCAACCTCGTCGATAGAAACAGTTCAACAATAAAAATAAATATTGCCTCTGAGGTCTGAGTCGCTCGTTCGTTTGCCCTACCTAGCTATAACTTACTGCTGCGATTTTTTTTTTCCTTCGCCTGCCCTTGCTTGGAGTATACCACCGTAGGATCCAAGTTCAAAAAAGGTCAAGTCAAGTCAAGGGCGCCACTCTCTCTCATCCAGCAGGTCTATCTAGCTCGACCTCTGCGGCCACTGATCCAAAACGGCCTGCGACCCCGTCAAGGTGAAATTGACCGTTGCCTGGGTAGGCACGTCGATCAACACGGCGTAATCGCCGGGGTACAAGACCAGGTTTCCGTCCTCGTCGCGTCTCCCCAGGCTACCCAGCGTCAGGTTCAGGGTCGCAGTGGCCGACGCGCCGCCGGAGACGTCGAACAGCCTCTCGTACGCGACGAGCTGCTTGTTCGGATACGGCGGCGGGCCGTACTGGCCGGTTACGAAGGCCAGCGTGACAAAGTCGGACGTCACCTTGCCCGTGTTCGTGACGGTCACGTCGAGCGTCTCGAACGGGCAGAGGTCCTTGTAAGGATACGTGGCGGCCGCGTCGGAGTCACACCGGGA
This sequence comes from Exophiala spinifera, assembly GCF_000836115.1. Taxonomy (NCBI): domain Eukaryota; kingdom Fungi; phylum Ascomycota; class Eurotiomycetes; order Chaetothyriales; family Herpotrichiellaceae; genus Exophiala; species Exophiala spinifera. Next base: position 3,532,691 of record NW_015622514.1, read on the forward strand.
CACGAGCTGGGAGATGTCGTAGCTCGACGGCCCGCTCGTCTGGGCCGCCGACACGCTGAAGTTGGTGTAGTGCATCCCGAACCCGAACGGGACGACAGCCTCGTCTTCGTACCAGATGTACGTCCTCCCGGGAGACCCGGACGTCTTGTTCGGACGCAGCGCCATGTCCGTCAGCGCCACCTGGTCGACGTACTTGGCGGGGTATTGCGTGACGGGGAGACGGCCTGCGGGTGCATATTTGCCCGTCAGGACGTTGATGAGCGCGTCGCCGCCCGCCATGCCGGGGTAGCCGCCCCAGACTATCGCCGAGATGTTGGGGTTGGTGAGCAAGGGCGTGTTGTCGATTTGGTCGCCCATCTGCAGCACAATCACCGGTTTGCCCATGCTCGCAAACTGCGAGATGAGGTCGATCGACGCCGGTGGCCAGTCGATCGTGTACCGGTCCATCCCTTCGGATTCGTCGTTGATGCTGATCCCGTCGGCGACGATGATGATGTCGCTTTCCTCGGCCGCCCCGAGGAGCTCGTCCCATCCGTCCGTGGTGGGCACGCCGAACCCGCCGCCGTACACGACCTTGACGTTGGGGAGTTGCTGGGCGGCGTAGAGTGGCGAGTGCAGGTAGGGCGCGACGCCAAAGTAGTTGCCTTGCATCGTCGTCGTGGCGTTGGCCCAGCTGCCGAGCAACGCGACGGTTGTGTTGTGGTCGCTGGGGAGCTGCAGGGGGAGAGTTCCGTCGTTCTTGATGAGCACGATGCCTTCTTCGGCGGCTCGGAGGGCGAGCGCTTCGGCGTCCGGCGTCGAGACATCGGACCAGCCGAGAGAGCGGTACGGAGTGGCGGAAGCAGGGTCAAAGTATCCCAACTTCACGAGCGCCGTGTAGAGGCGGACAAGAGCCTGGTCTATCACGGTTTCGTTGAAGAGCCCTTGGTCGTAGGCTCGCGGGAGCCATGTCTGGTAGTATGTGCCCTATTGGTTGAGCAGGTCAGCATACGTAGAAACGCTTCCCTTAAGACAGAGAAGCCAGCTGGTGTCACATCGACATACACAGTTCAGGTCCGTACCCGCGGTCAAAGCGTCAGCCACGGCTTGTTGCTGAGTCGGGGCGTAGTAGTGAGGCGCATAGATGTTCTGGATAGCATCGCAGTCCGAGGTCACATACTGACCATCGCCAGTCCAGTTCCAGTGGTCTCGAAGAATATCCTGGAGAATGTACGGGTCCGCACAGGTGGGTACACCGTTTAAAGCATTGTACGAACACATAATAGACCTATTTGCGCATTAGTACGACATGGCAGCTATCCTCCGCCGTTCCTCTTTTCGACCCCCGGTGGGTACCTCATGAAGTTACCAATTCAGGCTAAAAGGGAATACTGGAGAGAAGTTGCCGACTTACCCAACGGCTGCATCCCGCGCGCACGTCTGGAACGACTGCATGTAATATTCCGCCAGATCTTGCGTCGTAACCCTCGCGTCAAAGTTGTATCGATCGTACGTCTCCCACATTTCGAGATCGTAGGCAACGAAATGCTTGCAGGTGGCCACCACCTTCTTGATTGGTGGGTCATGGCCACCTTGAAGTCCGTCAATGAGCTGCGCAACGTACGATTTGAGGTGGAATGGATCTTCGCCTGGAGTTTCTTGTCCTCTCCCCCATCGAGGATCTCTGTGGTAACGGTCAGCCAAGAGCTCGCTCGTTTGTTTTCTGTAAAAGATGCGCAACAGGCCCGATACTCACTTGTAGGGATTGATGTTGGGAGTCCAGTAATCCAATCCGCTTCTGTTGGCGTTGTTGAAAGCTCGCGCCTCGGTACTGACCACTGTGGCAACTGCATGGATCAATGCATCATCGAACGCCGCACTCATCGTAATCGGCTGTGGGAACGATGTCGCATGGGAAAAGTTGCCAGAGCTGCTGAAGTTGACACCTGGAGAGCTGGCGACGCCATGCAACGCCTCCTCTGCAGGTCTGTTAGAACCTGGGCCCCTTGATATCCTCCAGCGAGAAACTTACGCCACCATTGGTAGCTGTACAGGCCTAGTCGTGGCACTCCTGGTGAGGTATTTCCTGTCAAGTTAAACTTCTCATCGATCGTCAGGGCAGCGACAAGAGCTTGCGCTCGAGCTGCCGCTGGTGCGCTGGTGTCACAGACAGTGTTATTGGACAGTGGCCCATTTACACAGTCAGGAAACAAGTCTGCCAGAGCCGGAACAGCCAGCAAGAAAAGAGCGCTCGTGATCAGTGCAGCCATTGTTCAAGACTCTTTTTCTCGAAGCACCTCCAGTCGTAGCTCAAAACGAAATCCAAAGAGGGCAACTGCGCTCTTTTTATCCACGAACTGCACTTGGAATTGTTGACAAAATCAACTTACCGGGTCACTGCACATTGTTTTGCATGAATGAGCGCATCATCTCCGCTTTCCAGTCCTCGTTATTGAACCTTTCTGGAAGGTAGAGTTGGAGAACGGACAAATGTCATCGTATACCGCTCGGCAGTCCGACGACGATGATCCTTCGGCCATGAATGCCGCAAAATAGCTGTGCCTGAACAGAGAGAAGTCGATCATCACCTCTTTCAGAAGACATGCAGTGAGGAGCAAACGTCCACCAGTAGCGACTGGTGATGCCTACCTGGGAATGAAAAGTCTATTACCCTTCACGGGGAGCAAGCTCTACCAGGGATGTCGTCTGAAAAACAGCGCAGGCGAGAATTTGGACCTGGAAATTTGTGAACATGTCCATGTGAGTATCCTGTCGTCATTGGTTGTTGTGTACCAGGAACTGTACATTCTCTTCCATGAATACTCTCGAATACGATGCTCTGCATGGGTACACGGAGTTAGACATGCGATCGGCCAAACGGCTGTACGGCAGGACTTCTCGCAGTGCTTCGAATGTGAGTGTAACGTGGAGCATGAAAGGAAGTAGCCTGACTTACCCCATAGTCGTCACACTATACATACCGATGGATAATAGACCATGACACGGCACTCGGAGATCATAGACAACGAGATGGATTTCAGGCTAAATAGCCCGCTTGAAATGTGGAGGTGGAGGTGAAAGGAGTTGTGGAGGCATGGGGATTGTGAAACACAACACCCAGCCTCTTATGATCCCCGTCGATCATCCGCAAAGAAGAGATTGGCCGGTGTGATGAAGAACCCCTCTGCCTGCTGATTCCATGGAATATTCGTCCGCCAGCTCGGATATATTGGCGTAGCAATCCCCTAGTGTACGAGTCCAGTGGCGCGATCACACATCGGCCATACTCTGCACGTTGCTCAGTCTAACATGACAATAATTGGATGTTGCATCTCCGCCACACACCAGTCAGACGCCGTTTCTTTCAATGCGGAGGATGACGATTTGGTTGGCAAGATTCATTTTCGACACGGGAGCTACGGGGGTCAAGTGCCGATCCTCATAGCGAAGCCCTTTGATCCACACGGCCGAGGAGTGTAATAGAATGCTTCGCTGCGCTTTCTGCCGGCCGGTGGGCAGCCCTGCTCGAGTTGCCTGGGTCTGTCCTACCAGAATGGAAACTCATTCACAGAACTCAACCCTTGCGTCTGTGCGATCGTGGCATCCCTGTCCACGTCCATGTGCCGTTGCAGTTCCGAATTAGCCTGAAGAGAGTATCATCGTGGAGGGTGTTTTTGGTGTTATAGTGTGGCCATCACCCTTATATTAGAATATTCCAAGTCTTCGAACTCTTCAGGAGGTTTCGTCCATAGCTAAAAGGTCGTCTCACAGTATCAAAGTATGGCGCCCGCAGTCAAGGATTCCCAGTTCAGCGATGCTGCTTTCCAGCACCGCCTGGAGTTGATAGGCAAGACCGGCCCCCAGGCATTGATCAAAAACATCCGTGTATTTGGTCTGACCTGTTTCGCCTGCATTGGCGGTCTGCTGTACGGTTACAATCAGGGTGTTTTCAGCGGTGTCCTGTAAGTTGTCCATCTGGTCACTTCGAATTGTCTCGAGCTGACCATATCGCTACGCAGGACCATGACTTCGTTCAACAGCCACATGGGAGATTATGTCCAGAACACAACCAAAAAGGGCTGGCTGACATCCATTCTTGAGTTGGGAGCCTGGACTGGTACCCTATACTCAGGGTTTCTGGCTGAGATTATCTCGCGAAAATATGCAATTATCGTCAATACTGTCGTTTTCATTCTCGGCGTCGTCATTCAGTGCACAGCCATCTCGGCCGGTCATTCTGCGATCTTAGGTGGTCGCTTTGTTGTAAGTCAAGACGTGTGATGTCGTTGCGGAAACGTTTCTGACATTGAAACTTACTCAGGTCGGTATGGGTGTTGGATCGCTGTCGATGATCGTCCCCATGTATGTTGCCGAATGTGCTCCGCCCGAGCTCCGAGGCCTTCTTATCGGTATGCAACAATTTGCCATTGAGTTTGGTATCATGGTCAGCTTCTGGATAGTAAGACCTCCTACCCTTCTGTCGAAGGCCGTATACTTACCGTTTTAGGACTATGGCACGAACTACATCGGAGGCACTGGTGCTTCGCAATCAGATGCTGCCTGGCTTGTCCCATTGGCCCTTCAACTGGCCCCTGCTTTGATCTTGCTTGTTGGAATGATCTTCATGCCCTTTACGCCCAGGTGGCTCATTCACCATGGCCGTGAGGAAGATGCGAGAAAGACACTGGCAATTCTCCGAGCCATGCCTGCCGAACATGAGCTCATTGAGCTTGAATATCTCGAGATCAAGGCCCAATCTATGTTTGAAAAGAGGACAGTCGAGGCCAACTTTCCTCACCTGCGAGAGCTGACGCCCTTGAACACCATCAAACTGCAGTTTGTCGCCATCGGCTCGCTTTTTAAGACCATGCCCATGTTCCGACGTGTTATTGTTGCAACCGTTACCATGTTCTTCCAGCAGTGGACTGGTATCAATGCCGTTCTGTACTATGCGCCTCAGGTAAGTTTCTTGTGGAGAAAGGGTAGGCGGATTGAAGCTCACATCGATAGATCTTTGCCTCTCTTGGGATGTCATCCAACACCACCTCGCTCCTTGCAACTGGTGTGGTCGGTATTGCAATGTTGCTTGCCACCATCCCTGCGATTCTGTACATTGACAAGATGGGACGAAGACCAGCGCTGGCTATTGGAGCTTTGGGCATGGGTCTTTGCCACTTCATCATTGCCGTCATCTTTGCGAAGAACGAACATCAGTGGCCTACTCATAAAGCCGCAGGCTGGGCAGCCATTGTCATGGTCTGGCTTTTTGTCGTCCATTTCGGTTGGTCTTGGGGCCCTTGGTAAGTGCATTCAGATCGGCGACGGGCAAGAGGCTAACGTGTGCTAGCGCTTGGATTGTGGTGGCCGAAGTCTGGCCTCTATCTGCACGTCCATATGGAATTGCACTTGGAGCTTCTTCCAACTGGATGAATAACTTCATCGTCGGTCAAGTTACGCCAGATATGATTGATGGAATCCGATACGGTACCTTCATCCTTTTCGGACTTTTGATCACGATTGGTGCAGGTTTCATCTGGTTCTTTGGTAAGTCGTAAATCTTCGTCTACCGATGCAGGGTGCTGATCGTCAATGATAGTTCCTGAGACCAAACAGCTATCACTGGAAGAAATGGACTTGGTCTTCGGCTCAAGCGGAGTCGCCCAGGCGGACAAAGAACGCATGCGCCAGATCAACGCTGAGATTGGTCTTGATCGCAGGATTTCAGTTATCGACCATGGCCATAGTAGCGATGACCACGTCACAGATGTCCATGAGAAGAATGCCGACTCCAAGGAGGTGTAGGCGCATGCGTCAGGGGGGTACCTGTGACCCTGAAGTGGATTAGCATAAGGGGCGAAGAGGTGGCTTGTGCTACTTGGTTGATGATTGAGATTCGCCCACTTTCTCTCACTTTGCAAGCTGTGCGTAGGAGGACAATCGTAGCAGAGTATAATGATAATCGGTATTCCTGGTGGCGGCCATGCGCCTTGGATCGTTGAAAGTTGTTTCTCTCACATGAACGCAGGTCGCAGCTTATCCGGGCCGGCCGACGATCAGACTTGCAGGGACCTCACAATAATATCAGTGATTCTCCCAGGGCTGGATGATGACAACCGGTAGCATCACTCAACGTCGAGTCTCCCATTTCAATTCTCTGTGTCTTGAAGCATGTACTCGTCCTTGTACAGTGACGTCGCCCGGCGTTGCCCTTCCTGTCGCCAAGACCATTAGCTCTAACATGGGTATAGCACTTATTCACCTTTAATGAGCTACGACTACAAACACCCAAGAAAATTCGTGATACGGCTCCAGAATACAAAGCTATGGAAATTGTGCATCCATGCTGGTCGTGCTTCTGGCCACGGTCTATCAACATCGATTCATGCTGAGAGTCTGGATATTGAGTAGCAAGCCACTCCTGCTCTGAAGTAATCCCCAGGAACATGCAAAGACTTGGTCTGGAGTTCCCGACTCCTTGTCCTTTTACTTCTCATCTGTCCTTGCCTCTAGCCGCTGGGCAGACCGGATAACGTTTAAAAGGATCGAAAGCGAGAAACCAATCAATCGTGTCATCGGTACGCAGCAATGAGAGTCGACCAGTCACCTTGTACTATTCAGTGGTATGTCCCAGGTAGTTAACCGTATAATCAGAGACCACATCTACCTTACGTACAAAGGTAGTCGGTCATGTAGGGACTTACACTCATGCAGGGACAAGGGGTAAGAGCCCACAAAAACCGGAGAACGTTTCCTCAACGAAAGAGTACCTACCTGTATGTAAACAACCATGCTACAACTACTAGGCAGACAAGCAGAGGAAAAGAAGAAGATCTGTAAGGATGTATCAAGTGCAAATCTCCTTGCGGGGGGCAAGCTGAGAGCCATAGGCAATAGTTATTGTGCTGTGTATCTCACCAGCCCTGAAGACTAAAGAGAGAGACTTAGCCATATCAGCGACATTCCTACCATACACCTCTCTCTCCATTGTAAGGATAATGCGAAGACCGGTCAGAACCAAAATAAAAACACTACGAGTACGCGGTGCGTTTTCTGTCCCTCAAACGCTGTTCTTTTTTGTTGCAGCTACATAAGCTTTGAAATAAACCGGTCAGCAACATGCCACATGCCACATAGTAGTCATCATAGCTGATCGGCAAGCTGCGGAAGGTGTACTGCGTACTGTCATTAAACCGCCTGCCCTCTCTTGAAACAAAGCCTCGTCTGCTCGAGCAAGGCTACCTCTGATCCAAGAAAGATATACCGGCAGTTGGCCATTGCACAAAACCTGTAACAAAAAACGCCGTCGCCGTATTGTGCATCCCGCCCTATATTGTACAAAGTATGCAGTTCCTTGGCATCATACCACGGAGGCCCGCCCCCTCCAGTAACCATGATGAGCACAAACCAGCCGAGGACGATAAAATCGAAGATGAAAAGCAGCCAAAAACACGTAGGACAACATATTGTCGAATAAACTTGTCGACAACGATACGCATCCTTCTCAATCTTAGTCCAAATAAGTCACTGTATTCCTGTGCGCAGCCAGTGTCGAAGGCGTGGGTATCATAAAATTGTGAAGCTTGGAACGAATGACGGCAGAAACCCACCATCCCAGATGCTTCGCCTCGCTCGTATACCTGAGGGTACCGCCATCTGGGATTATATTAACCGGGCGTCCAAACCGCGATGCTGTAACAAATGGCCGACGTCGGGTCATATCGACATCGACCACGAAAGGGAGGGATATGCGGGAGTCGTAAAAGTCGTTCATCGTTTGCCTTTCCTCACACTGCCGCTTCTGCCCAGATTGTCTCTCGACATGGTCCTCGTGAGTCCACCAATGTAATCTTGCAGAAAGCGATTCTCGTTTTCGAGTTTGTCGTGGTCACTCTTGACCTCGTCTATTTTTTCGGCCAATGCAGCTAATGAGGACTGGAGATTTCGAGCTTGTCTGGAGGTAAGGGGATAAAGTCAGCACATTATGTCATCCCACCACCAACAAAGAATAACGAGGGTAACCATACTCTTTGAGACTCTCGCGAACACCTCGCTCCAGTCTTTCAATGTCTTCGCTATTCCTTCGCGGACTCATGGCTCTGGCGTCGTCGGGTGGATATTGCGGCTTTTCTTTTTGAACTACGTCTCTGCCCTTGGGTACTATGATCGTATTGGATCTTTGTCTGTCCCCCAATCGAGGTCTGTCCATACGTGCACGTCTAGACCCCGGTCGAGAAGAGGTGGGGTGACCTGAACAGTCAGAGTCAGAAGACGAGGAAGAGGAGGAGCCGCTGGATATCGAGGGGGAGATCGAAGGTCGGATGGGGATGTCTTCAAGATGCGATCCCGTCATAGAGAAAGGTCGAGGAAGGAAACCCGTAGTCTTGGGCGATGATGGACCGCTGTGCATTTGGTGTCGACAGGTGTATCACGGGTTCGGCAAACCGCCCGGCTTGTTCTCACAACTCTAGTCGACCAAAGTTCTGGAGGTGTCGAAGGACGCATTGGCCTGTTTGTTTCGCGCAGTCGCTGGCTGAGTGCAAATGACTACGGGGCCAGTCGTTCAGACATACGAGGATAACCCCGTTGAGACGGAATGAGCCAGGCGAGAGGTATAGCAGTGGCTCTCAGAAAGAACAGAGGAATGAGGGTTGTGTGAGAACAAGTATCCAGCACCTGTTCAGGGTTCGGGGTACTTGGCGCGAAGGGAGCAGTATGGGAGGACGAGAGCAGGGGAGGAATTTTGGGTTTTCGAGCGGACAGGTCAGACGCTGTCTGTGTCTGAGAGGCCCAGAGGCGAGAAACAGCGTCAGTCGAGTGGATGATTAGCTTCAACTTTGGCTCGGACTGTGTTGATCGAAGCCTAAGCAAGTAGGATTGGCGGCGTCGAGTTTTGGTTCGGCTTGCCGTGGTACCCAGAGAGGTAACCAAAGCAGGCCTGTAGCTTGCCGCGTTGGCCGTAGTTGGCGCAGCCCGTGGGAGGCTTTTGGTGGGTACTTCTGTCTCGCTTGTGCCACGGGCGGGTTACGTCGTTCGACGAGGGGGGCTTGATCGGCAGCAACGGAGGCTTTGACTTGCTACAAGGGACAGTCAAATGGAACAATCGTTGCCGCTCCGTGTGGGTTTCACACGAGAAGGAGTCGGAAGAGAAGCAATTGTTTCACACAGACAATGGCCATGACAAGGCTCGCACGAGCGTCGCTGGTTTTTCCTCGAGTCAAGCGGCCTACGAGCCCTCCGGTGTACAAGTCTTTGGATATTATAAATTACAGATTATCCTTCTGCTGGATCTACCCGGAGCGATGACGATGAGTCGCAAGTGGCGCAAGGCTTTGGGAAGGCAACCCAGGGGAGGATGACGGTGCTGAGAAAACGTGGTTGCTGGGAGTGTGAGCGGGAGGCGAGGCCGTGCGAGTGCCACGGGACCAGTAGTAGGATGGAGACAGATTGGCCGGGAGGCGTGAGAGCGGGACACAACCAGTGCCAGTAACCAGAGAGCGGCAACGAGGTGTACGAGGATGGACCATGGATGGACCATGGTGGAGGAAGAAGCGCAAGAAAATGGCTGCGCCGCCTGGCAACTTGATTGGGCGCAGGCCACACAACGCAGCTTGACGTCGTTGATCCTCATCACAATTTCACCAAGATCTACATCCATCGCTCCCACTGCTCTCCTGTATCCTCAATCAACCAGGCAATCGACCAACCCTGGCCAACCCCCGTCCTGGCCAACCAGCCGCTCAATATTGTACAGTAGCAAGCTCCAGGAATGCCCTCTTGTCAGCCTGCTGACCGAAGCGAGACAGGTGACTGACTACTTTGCCTGCCTACTGACCAGGAGCACAGTTCCCTCCTTGCCTACGTGATGTTCATCATGATTCATGTATGGTTGTGTCTCCGTCTTAGCAGCTCCGTCCAGTGGATGTGTGTTGTTGCAATTCAAAGAGATCTTCACTTTAGGTGCTGGCGGGTGGAGGACTCTGATCCCACTCAACTCAAGATAACAGGCTGACAAAGGCAACGAGCAGCACTCATCCACAAAAGCAAAACTCTCAGAGGATGTCCTTGCAGCAGCTTTGGATTCACCAGCGTCCAAAAGCGAGATAAATGTTGCACCCTCGACCGGTGGCAGCCTTTCTTTTACACTTCGGAGCTTACCATCATCGCCCACCCACACCCCCAGTTTCAACCGCCCTTTGTATCATCCTTGCCACCACTATGACGCTACCACTCGATTGGTACGATATCTACCAACGGAACCGTGGGGGTCTTACATACTGTACGAGGGACACCCAGGGTTCTTCGAAACCCTTGGTCGGAGATTCCCCTTGGTCCCTTGCTGAAGGGCCATCTCAGGGATCAAGGACCCTGGGGAGAATCTTCCGGATGCTCATACGAACGGCGAAATACCACTGGCTAGAACTGGAGGGAGGACGCAGGGACCTTTTCATGCTCAATGACATTTAGGTCGGCTCTACACGCACCCTGATCCGATATTGACCCATCTCTCGGTAAAGTGCCGCTGTCCTGATCTTGGACCTACAGATACACAACACTTACAAGCAGCACGAGTCGTTGGAGGTGTCCTCGTACTGTTGAAGGTCTCTCCGTGCTAGTCCTAACGCCCAGGAAATGTTTTCCACAGAGCAACCCCATTGAAGGTCCGCCACTGCGACAATGGATCTCTCGGATCATAATCACCAGGCTGGAGTCAATTCTCACCCTACCTGGGCCCCCAGCAATTCCTCCTTTGGCCCTTGTCGCTTTTAGGGTGACGATGACGCCATGGGTTGTCGGAGTTCATCTCTTTCAGTCGAGAGATCATCGTCTGCGAATTTTTCCTGTTTCACCAACCTGTTGCAACCACTTACTCACAACCTCGGTGATCCATTGTCAAAATGAATCCGCTTGGGAGTCCTCACACAGTTTTTTCCACAAGATCTTCACTTCTGTTTCGTGAGGGGTGTACCCGCGCGGCACCATCCTCCCCCGCCGCTGCACCAATTGCTTTCTAGAATACAAATACCCCCGTACAATGGGGGCGTCCTAACTTGGAAAGGCCTCAAGACATCGAGATTCTCTGCTGCTGACGTAGTGGGCTGTCTGAAAACTCACGGATGCCCTAACACCACCACTGTCACAGGCACCTGAGTTGGAACTGGCGGTGAGCAGTGAAGATCACCTCTTTCTTATTCGCACGCGAATGTCTCCGTCGATGGCCAATGTGCCGTTGCCGGCATATTGCTGCTTCACTCTAGGAAATGCGGATGCGTGCTTACCCAAACCCACAACGTGTCCCATCCGATCCTGGCCGGAATACTCCACAAATTGCACATCAAACTTGAGGAAGAAGGCCGCTACGGCACCCAAAACCTCCTGTTTGGCAAATACGCGGCCAGGACAAATGTGAGTTCCTCCGCCAAAAGGAAAGTACTTCCCCGCGGCCCACGAAGAGCTAAAGGTCTGCTTCCCGGTTGTTTGATCGTGTCTGATGAATCGTTCTGCGTACCACGTGTAAGCAGGAGGCTCAAAGTTTTGTTCCCAAAACAAGTCGTGCTGGCTCAACGAGCTAGGTGCCATGATCAAATCGTCCTTGCGCAGCAAATATCCATCAATCACCAGATCTGTCTTCAATTGGCGAGTGACAAGGGTATCGACGTAATGTCTCATTGTTTCGGCAAAGACTGAATTCAAGAGTGGCTGGGCTATTAGCACTGCCATGTTGACTCCATCGTCTGGTAGCCTTGCATTTTCAACCTCTTGTCTCACTCGTCCGAGAACGTCATCAGGCATTTCCGGTGACAGGAGGTGTGCCAACAGCCAGTTTGTCGAAGGTACGGTATTTCCTGCCAAACTGGTCGTCACAACGTTGTCAGTTAAGGTTTCCGCATGTTGAACGTGGCTACGGGACGAAACCTACCCGAACAAGAAGCCAAGGTCAAATGCGGCTTTGCCCCTAATGCTTAGCCCAATGTTGTCGTAATAGCGATGTCTCGCTCTCGCGACTTTGGACCCCATCAACGGTTCCCAGTCTGGTTCCTCTGGCGCGACCCCGCCATGGTGTCTCAGAGCGTATTCAATCCATGCCTGCGTCGCAGTCAACAGGCTGTCCATGCACGCGTAGGCCTTGGGCTTGACGAGTTTCGGCACACCATACATTCGCGGCAGGAAGCCAGCCTCGTATTCCCAGAATTGCTCGGCCAAGGTAGGGTTTATCTCGAGTATCTTGGTGCCGAACAGTGCCCGTACCGAAGCTTCGAACATGGCCCTCCTCATCCATGATAGCAAGTCTATGGTTTTCCACTCGGTTTCGAATTTGATCCCGTCGAGTGCTTCCTGAAATGCCTCTATGAACTTTGCAGTGAGGGTATTGACGGCATTTTGGCTCAGTAGAAATTCATGGTTCAGTGCCTCCATGGTATCCTTTTTGTCGTGCTGGGATTCGTGGGTGGTCGGCGGGAACATGGCTTCTGCGTCTTCCCTCGAAGTGCCCAATGCTTGCGTACCGAGCTGAAAGTTGAACAGATCGCGACTCACGTGTTTTGATTTGAACAACGACTGTACGGCGGCAGCAGAGTTGACGATGTGGATGCGCTTACCGCCCAACAGGACAGTACAGACTTGGACATTTGCGCCCGTGGCCAACAGCCTGGTTCGAAGCATGCGCCAGAAAGAGCCGGGGTTTTCGTTCAGGAAAGCCAGGGCGCTGCCCAGCCATGGGATGAAATACGGCAGGACTGGTGGCGGGATTGGCTGAGACGAGTTTGACGAGTTGAGCTCCCGAGCTTTGAATCTTGCAATGGTGCGATGGAAGTTGATGGTTGTGATGACCCAGGTAAGGAGACATGTCGTGAGGAAAGCGAGGGGTATGCCCAAGAGGATTTGAGTGGGTGACGGTGCAAACAAATACGAGGTGAGGGCGTCGAAGGCTGTGAATGTCATGATGAATCCAGGTCAACAGACCTGCGTTCTCTTCTGAGACAGGTAACAATTTTGGTGGCTCATCCAAGACGGTTCAGGTAGTCAAGAGAGCAACAATCGTAGCCCTGACCGACCCGTCACCCTGACACAAAGTAGATAATTCGAAGTCTCGACGAGCGTAGGGGTCGTTTGGAGGTTGTCTCGGTTTTGCAATGGACAGAAGTGGCGGTGAACAGCAGGTGGCTTTCTGTCTGCATTGGTGTCTTTGTCTATACCGATATGAAGCCCTTCGGTGCACAGATTGCGACTTCAAACTTCTGTCTCTTTACGATAAGCTGACCACTTCGAGGTTGTTCCTTCGGACGCCACAAAGGTGAGATTGCTCTTGGCTCAGTACATTGGAGCTGTGTGGCCAGGTTCGCATACACTTTTAGCCGAATCCCCAGAAACCTTTCGGCTACTGCAGCCACCAAAGTCAAGGCCATAGAGTAAGCAAAGACCTCCAGCACCTGCGAACGGAGTTTCGCCGTATCCTACACTCTCCTGGTGGGGAAGAAAACGCTTTCTTTTCTTTCCGAGTCCTCGCTCGTCTCTATCAGTTAATTACTTTTTTTTTCCAGTTGTACTCGGCCAGAAAAATAAGTGAGCAAAGCGAGCAACTTGATCGGACCGCAGAAACGCCAATTGGGGGAAAATACACCAAAGGTAGAGAGAGAGAGAGAGAGAGAGGGCGCCAGCGACCACAGACCAAACAACGACGACAGACACAACAACCATCCAGCCATGACCGCCATCACAGGAATCGCACACGTCAACCTCACCGTGCCCAGCGGCGGTCTCGAGTCAGCCAGGGACTTTTACGCGGGCACGCTGGGCTTCACGTCGCGCACGGTGCCGCATCTCCAAAAGGACTCGCTTGCCTGGTTCGACATCGGGACGTCGGGCCAACAAATCCACATCGCCATCGGGGCCGAGAGCGATTTCCGGTCTGCCAGCTCGAGACACGTGTGTTTCAAAATCCAGAGTCCCGAGGCGCTCCTGGAGCTGAGGAGGAAGATATGGGATCATTTCCAACGCGGCGGGGACAGCGCGCCCCAGGCAGCCGATCAGCCGGGTGAAGAAGACAGCGGTGAGTTACTGCTGAGCCCCCTTTCGCGTTTCGTGTTGTGTTATGTCTGTCTACCTATACCCTCTCCCTATATGGACTGAACCTTTGGTTTTACTCCCGCGTTCATGGACGGACGGGCCCTCTTGGGGAGTATAGGGGGAAGGTTTAGAAATGAAGTTCAACTGCAAATTGCAATTGCAAAATTACTGTCATTTTCGAGAACAGAGTCCTAACTAGTGACTGATTTTGGGGTCGTCGTGTCATCAATCTAGGAGCGAAAGGAATCGAATATCCACAGCGATTCTTCGCGAGAGACTTTGCGGGCAACAGGCTGGAATTCAGCCTGTGAATTGGCTCCCGATGGCATCAAGGAGGAAGGTTAACGGTGAAGAAAGCATGTCTCGGCGCGAAGGGATAGATGATAAGTGAACGTGGTGGAATGCAGTTTTCTCTCCGAAAGAGAAAGAGAAGGGAAGAGATCGTTGGGCACCAAAACTGTTCCACGGTTTGTTTGGTGCTCGGAGAGATCTCAGAGATAGCTCGCGACGCACGCTTTGTTGTCTTCTTCGGCCAACGGCAACCGGGAAACGCGTTGATTTCGTGTCACGACCCCTACACCCACGACTAAAGATACCACAAGAAGAGAAGGTTGAGTATTCCCCCAAAGAGCTTGCACTTGTATCTCCTTGTACCTGATATTTCACTTCCTGTATCAGAATGCCCAGCTTCTCCATACGCCCCGTTGCTCGAATTCGGTGCACCACCTGATTTTCTCTCATGGTCTTGACATCATCCACCGATCTCCCTTTTGCCTGAGACGTAGCTCGACACCATTGACCAGACCCATGGCCCATCTCTTGGTCGATGGGATTTCCGGGGACAGGGCGTACCAGCAACGACAGACGCGAGGGTAGAAAGTTCGATCTTGATGGTGATAGGGCATGCCGGCGCAAAATGTAGAAATGGCCCGTGAGGTTGGGTCGCAGTCTCTCGTCCCTCGCTAGGTGGTGGCTTCGATTGAGTGATTGCCTCCACCACTGACGCCACCGGGGATGAAGCCTTTCGACAAATCTTTCTCCATCAAGGCAGAATGTCCACCACCACCACCACCACCACCACCACCACCACCAGCAGTGGTAGAAGAAGAACACAACCCCGTTTGATCGCAAGTTAGAGGCGATAACACCCCGTTGAAAACAAGTATTCCGGACCTAGCCTGGTACCCGACACTCACAATGATGATATTGAGTCTGATGCAGAGTAACTGACGGATGAATGCATCGGTGTCGGGCGAACCCAGTCTCCATCCACCACTGTGGGAAAAGACCATGACAGGTGAATGTTCGCAGGAAGGGTCGAGGCCGATAGATTCGAGTTGTGGTGGACGTGCCGTCTCTAGCGACGAGTGGCCTGTCCTCTTGGTTCCATGGTCAAGGCGAAGAACCGCCCAGAATCTCTTTGACAAACTCGCTCTGATGAAACGAACACCGCCCATTGAATGGAGACGACGTGACTCGGCCATGTCATCTCGCCTTGGGAAGAAGTACTTTAGTCGTCAGCTCTTCTTCCATTGTCTAACCATATTCGGTCAGCAGATCATCCGTCGCACAATCAAGCACGGTAAAGACCACGCCGGTCGAGTGCAGGCTCGGTAGGGAAATCTTTGACTTCACTTCAATTTCACTTCACCATTCTGCGCGTCCATACGCGTCTCGACCACCACGCAAAGCTGCAAAAAAGATAAGGCAGGTGGGTGTAGATGGCCCGACTCGAACCATCTACACTACCACTCCATTTGCCCTTGCGCGTAGGGGCGTCCACTGATCTTGGGTTCCGCATACTCCGCAAGTCGAGACAGAAAAGACCGCCTTGATCTGTCCTGGAATGGCCCAACCTACCAAACCACAGGCGCAGCCCCTCCCACGTAGCGCGGTCATGCTACTCCCTCCCGACTCTTCGGGGCTGCATTGTGACAAAATTCCAGGTTTCGAATACATATGGACTTGAAATAAGAGGCTATGGTTGTGATAGGCTCAGAGAAGAGGTGACCGCCCTGGAAGTGGAACCCCCATTCACTGCTTCTCTGTTTTGATCATTTCACTGGCTGCCAAACATCATTCTGACGAGTGAAAGACGGCACTGCGGAGGAAGACTCGAAGACTGGGAATGTGGGAGTAGGAATCGGATCTCCGAATGACCAAGTTCAGAGAGCCATATCAAGACAGTTGATATAGGCGCAATCTGGAAGCAACAACGGGAACAGTCTGGATTGTTTAGCTCTAGATTCATACCGTCAAGGCTTGGGAAGCGCGAAAGGCATCTGTCTCGTCGGAGGATGGAGCCTGAAAGGGGGAAGCGGGCATCAAGCTCAGCAGGACAACAAGCTGCCCATGAAGAGAGTAAAACGAAAAGCGGCGAAGAGCGAGGAGATATCCAAGGGCCAGGTGCTGACTATCTTGCTAGTTACAGCCGATGAGGCCGTGGGCATTTGGCGAGATACACGACGACCTGGGGGTCTCGAGGAGTTTCCAGGATGAGCTATGGCCCTGTAGATCCAGTGGGATAGAGAGTCTTCGTACCAAGTAGTACTGTGATGCCCGTAGTAGCCGCGGTAAGCATTCATTGAGCCTGCAGAGATAGTACCTCTTTGGGAATTGCACGAATGTACGGTGTAGGTGTCGGTACCGTGGTACAACATTTCCACTGCGCAACCGGAATTTCGGTGATTCAGTCCGGCTCCGGATTCCACTATTCTCTTTTGAGACCAACAACCTAGGCATCTCAAGTTCCATCAAACTGCGGCTAACACATTCCCATCTGATTGTCTCTCTTTGCGGTCGATGGACTCCGCTGAACGGATCATGTACCCCCAGACTGTAGGATAGTCTGCCGAATATTCATCAGACTCCTTTTTCTCTTGTGCTACACTCCGAGACAAAATCCCTAGACTCCCCTCCCCTACCCTCCATCTCCCGTCTTCTAACCAGATCGTTCACCTTGATATTCTTGCCCAGGCACTCCGTAAACCACTCGCCATGGGCAGCGCTCAAACCGACGTCGAGCTCCAAGACTTTGGCAGCATCTTCAGCCTCGAGGGCAAAGTGGCCGTCGTCACTGGCGGCTCAAGAGGTCTAGGCCTGCACGTTGCATCTGGGTAAGTAGGAATCACACACATCATTGCATATTTATTCGCGCCATGGCCCTCAGGCCCCCATGCATATCACCACTGACAGCAAACCTGCAACCCCCAGATTCATGCAGGCAGGCTGCTCCAAAGTCTATATCACGTCCCGAAAGGCCAAAGCATGCGAAGAAGCCGTGGCGGCTCTGAACGCGCTCCCCAACAAACGTCCCGGCGCCGTCGCCATCTCGATCCCCGCCGACTCGGCCAAGATCTCCGAGATCGAAAGACTGGCTGCTGAAGTGGCCAAGACGACCGACCACGTCGACATCCTCTTCGCCAACGCCGGAGCCACATGGGGCGCGCCCTTCGAAACGCACCCGGAGAGTGCCTTCAGCAAGGTCATGGACCTCAACGTCAAGAGCGTCTTCTACACGGCGCAAAAGTTCGAGCCACTGCTCAAGAAGCAGGCGAACACGGAGAACCCGAGCAGGATCATCATTACCGCCAGCGTCGCGGGTTTGGGCGTGGGCACGCTAGGCGAGAACGCCACGTACGCCTACAGTGCCAGCAAAGCGGCGGCGATCCATCTTGCAAAGAACCTCGCGGTCGAGCTGGGCCCGAGAGGAATCATCACCAACGCCGTCTGTCCGGGTTTCTACCCGACGAAGATGGCGTCGGGTCTGATGGAACTGCAGGGTGGCCAGGCTGCTCTTGCGGCCGAGGTGCCCAACAAGAGACTGGGACACCCAGAAGACATCGCGGGGCTGGTGGTCTTCCTGTCCAGCAGAGCGTCAAAGCATATCAACGGCGCCGTCATCACGACTGATGGTGGATCTTTATTATCTCGAGGAAAGCTGTAAATGTACATGATACCAAGAAGTGTACTCTGTGTACCAGTATATACGGGTTGAAATGTTCGACGTTGCCGATCAGAAGTCAGTAGTACTGACCGCAATGACACCAGTTTCCATGTCTTTAAATCGTGTCGAACTCCTCCGGCTAGTTCAATCTTGTACGGTGTTCTTGGTGCAATCCTGACAATCCCTCCCCCTACGTTTGGTCAGCTAGTCTAGCCCAGGATTATAGGATCTACTGGCAGGATTGTGTACATTGATGCAATACCGAGTGCGATGTCAATACATGCTCAGCGGTGTTTAGAAGTCCATCTATATAAACACCCTCAAGAATTCGACCAAGGCCATGATGGCCATCGCTTGACCGTACGGCATACTCGTCCTCTCGATGTTGACGTAATGCTTCAAATCGTGGCCCATGGCCGTCCCAAAACTCACGTCGCCGAGCTCCCCAGCGTCGTTTATTCTCCTCAACACAGCCTTGACCGCGCGTAGGGCAACATCCCTGTACTCTTTCGGTACGTATCTCTTCCTCACGGCTTTCAGCAGTCCGTACGCGAACCCGGCGGTGGCAGACGCCTCCGGATAACTCCCATCGTCCTCGGCCACGTCGAGCAGTGTCCTCCACATGCCGTCGGGCGTCTGCAGCGCGCGCAAAGCGCGGCACTGCGCCTCGAGCACGCTGACAAGGTACATCCTGAGGCCGTCGCTCGGCTGCAAGTCGAGGATCTCAATAAAGTCCGGGATGGCGATGGTCAGCCAGCTGTTCCCCCTCGCCCATCGGGCCCGGGCGAAATTGTGGCCTCCACGGCCGGCCGCGGCGTCTCCTTCGTCGTGAAACTGCCATCCGTGGAAAAACAAGCCCGTCGTCGGGTCAAAGAGGTACTGGACGTGCAAGAGGACCTGCCGCTTCGCTTCCTCGACGTAGTCCGGCCGGTTCAGGAGCACGCCCACTTTGGCGAGCGGGAGCACCGTCATCATCAGCGTGTCGGCCCAGAGTTGGTTGTGGTTCTCGTCGACGTACGTGATGTGCTGCATCGCCCCGAACGTGGTGCGCGGGAGTTCGTGCATGGCCCACTCGCACCAGCTATCCAACCAGGCGAGGTGGCTCTGGTCGCCCGTCTTCTCGTACAGGTGCGCGAGCGTGAGGAACACGGCCATGGTGTTGATGTTCTTGGTCGTCCCCTCCGCCAGGCGCGCCGAGAACCACCGGGTGATCACGTCCAGCGCGGTCGCGGACGACGTGAGCGTGTGGTATTGGTAGAGCCCGTACAGGCCGATGCCGTGCGTCCATTCCCAGTCGTTCCAGCCCTTGGTGTCGATGGTACGGCCATCGGGGAGGCGCTGGAGGAAGCGGCCTGTTTCGTCCTTGATGCTGACCAGGTTGGTCATCAGAGATTCGATCTTGGCATGAATGTCGCTCGCTTGGAGTCCTTCGACGGTCAATGGTGAAGGCATGCCGACGATATGATCAATATATGCTTCGGTATGATCTCGGACAACGCCCGGCTACTTTATTTGTCCGTGGTCGTCTTTGTACCCTAGGGAAGCCCTGGTTGACGTCGTCCTGGTTTTGGGTCGAGCGTAGGCGACTACCACTTAGAACCGCTGTAACTTGGAATATCTAGGCTGGACGTCGGTGTAACGCGTAGTATAGTTCTTGTTCTCGAGTGGCGAGCCTACTGAGCCTTACCTTGAATGAAGTGCCGAACTGGTCGATGGTTTTCACGCGCTCTGAATTGCACCGAGATGAGCCCACACCATGTGCCGATCAATGGGTCCATCCATCTGAATCCAGAACCAATACAAGTCTCTCTCTCCCCTGAACTGCATTGCACGAGTGAATAATATCCATACAGTGTTGCCATTGAAAGGTTGGGTAAGAGTTGCGGCCATGCTACGCTTCATACTAAGGTGATGCTATTGAAAGATGAAAAGGCTGAGAGGAATGATGTTCGGGGCATTCGAATCATCCCGGCGTGTCTGAAGACAAGAGTAGTCTGACAGGGATGACTATTCAAGAAGGGTGCTACTTATGCCACAAATGAAAGCGTCGAAATCTCAGAGGAAGAGGACGAGCGGCTTAAGAGGTCGATTGAGCTGCGTGTGCTGGTTGTCATGATTCATCGCAGATGTACTTCCCCCCAGCGCTTGAAAAGGGAACAACGTTCTCTGCATCAAGGGTGTGGATTCGACAGGACCTTAATCTGCACGCCCAGTAGGGTGGAGATGCTTGTGAACAAAACCATGTCTGGTCGACTCGTGCAGTCGCTGACAGAGATACATACCGTGTCACCGTAGTCGTCGAGCATGATTGTGATCTGGTAGAGAAAGTGGTTGCTGTGGCGACGGATCAAAAGGCCAGCGACATCAACAATTTTCCGCCGGTGACACTGACACGCGTCAGCCACTTTCACCCCGTCAGCCCGTGCTTTCGTGCAAGAACCATCCTTTCGAATTCTGCACGGTCGAAAACTGTGAAGATCATGATGTCGAGTTCTCCGTCAGCCGTAATCGAAGATTTCGCATATCAACATTCCTCTCCGCTTTCATTGCGCCAACAGCGACTCCCAACTTCGCCCGATCAAGTCTCAGAGCCACACGACTACAACTTCTCGGGCGCAGTGTACGATGAGGGTACCTCAGGTACAGACTCGGAGAATCAGACGGCAACAGAAAATGATGAAGAGGAGGAACTGTTAGACATTGACCGACGTGCCTCGGGCTGCTCTTCAATCTCGTCGTTTCCTGCGTCAGTATCGCACCAGGTGCCGTCGAGAACAAGTCACTATGGCAGCTCAAGGACGCCTACAAAGCGGGATTTGGTTGGGTCACATGGTGTGTACAGCTCTGAAGGACCAGGCTATCCAGCAAGGTCGCCCAGGGCATTCCCAGAATACCAATCGCCCTTCCGACATCCCAGCAGTGTAAGGGCTCTGCAAATGAGAGATGAAGTGATGAGCGATACGCGGAGCGTGCTAAGACACAGGCGAAGCGGCTCTCAGATGTCTTCATACAGCGCCAGAAGCTCGTATTCGACACCTAGTTCTCCTGCCAAACGCACGACCCGCTCAAATCGCTCATCACCTCAGAAAACCACCAGCAGTCTCCGAAAAGAGTTCCCACTTGTTCTACTTCATTGCACCATGCTGCCTCCAACTTTGCTATCACAAGCTATGGCTCATGAAGATTCTCTCATTTGCGAGTTGCTTCCTGAAGAGTATCAGAAGAGATGGCACCATCTGCGAGACAAATTGGTCGAAGATGTCGAGATCAAAACCAGAGGAATTCTCATCGCACATCCTCGCGATGACTACGAGCTCCTGGAAGAACGCCTTCTCGAGAGCTTGGACCTTGAACGGCCTCGCATAAGGCATAATCATTATTTCCCGCACGATAGTACCGGGACTGATAGTGGATTTGAAAGTGGCAGTACTACTAGCGACGACAACGACGACAACGGCCCGAATGATACCAAATGCCCTGACTGTGGCAGGAAGTTGAGAGCAGACGAGACTCCGCGAAAATGGGAAGTCAAGGTATTTGCTGCCAACGGACTGCTGAAGGCAGGAGCCTGGGGAGCTGCGTGGCAAGAAATGGAAAAGGTTGACGTGGAAGTCAGGGTTTGGCTGCCAGAAGACATACGGCGGGATCTAGAGGCCAAAATCGCCCTCATCGACGCTATCCCCGGTGGCTCTGAAAGCAACGCCGGCCAGTCTGAAGTTCCAACTGCTCGTGACAGGGAAGTCTATGGTGCAAGCGGGAGGTCCAGGAGTCAATCTGAGATCGATGGCTTTTTTGAACAGCCCGCACCAACCACGATGCCAGAGCCACGACCTCCGGTGCCTCAGGCGGTACCTGACCCAGATGATCTTGGAAAATTGATGGTTGCTGCGGTTCAAAAGTTCAGTCATGAGCGGCGAAACCTGCTAGTGATGATCTTAAGTGGGCTGTTGCTTTTGTTCGCGATGAGGCCAAGGACATCTCCAGAAGGACAACGCCCAGGACTGTACGATCCATCATCGGCTTATATGGCAGAGACCTTGACGACCACGGTCACGACCACCAGGATTGCGGTTGCCACTGCCACTGCCACTGCCACAGTAACAACGTCTATCCTTGCACCACCTTTGCCCGTGGCCCCTGGTCCTCCGGAGGATGTAACGTCCTCCTTGGCGATAAAGGACGACGACAGTGTCTCGTGGGAAGCTTTGAACGGCACACGGTCGACAATGCGTCCCGATGGGGATGCCCCGGTGGTCGATGCGAATATATCATCCTCGACTTCAACCTCGTCGAATCCGGCAAAGCCAACCGCGAGGTCAGAGGAGATATCGGTGGAGACTAAGAGTGCAGATTCGTCACAAGGAGAGAATGGCGATGGCGATGGCGATGCAGATGAATATACGCAGACGTCGAGCGTGGTGGCGGAAGCTGAAACGGCGATGAAAGAGCTCGAACCAGGATCCAATTCCAATTGAGACGACGACAAACAATAATGCCAACCACACAAATGGGTGTGTGTTTTTTTTGGTTTAGTTCCAGGTAGCTTAGCGTTTGTAGCGTGCAATATCGACGAGAACCATTCATTTAATTTGTACAGAGTCGACAAACGTATACAGATAGGCAAAGCAAAAGATCCGCAGCTAACTACTGGCGGGAGGATCTCGGGGGGGGGGGGGGGGGTGGTTTAAAAAAGTCCAAAAACTGTTGAGATTGCGAGGAATAAATAAATGCAGGTAATAACTCGAGCTCGGTGCCCGTACACCTCACCTCATATTCCAAAACGGTCCAAATTTGAAAAGAAAAGAAAAAACACTCCCCCCCCTCTAGATACAGTACCAATCGCACTTGCTACCTGGAGGTCCTTGGTGCAGAGAGAGACCTGGATTAGAACCATCGAGCGAGGAAGTGTGCCTGGTGGAGTCATACCGGAAGCGGTGACGGGGCTCTTCAGGTACAAGTATTAAGCACATACAAAAAGTCCGTACATATCTACTACATATTGAAATACCGACAGATAATAACCATCCCGTCAGACAAGTCGATCGCCGTTGGGTACAAAACTCGGAGGCATGCATACCACGGCGTGTGTAGACATGGTCTCTGTCTTGTGGAATCCAACATCCACGATGATCCGCACGTGGCGGCTTCAGGACGCCATGAGCAGCCCACACTCGAACGGCCCAAGAGCCAAGTTGACAGAGGAGAGGACCCAGCTTGATCGGGGGCGAATGGTGGTGAAACTGAGGAGGGACAGAAAACGCAGCGGTCAAGATGTATGTTTCTCGTTAATCAAAAAGGCGAGAGTGGCCTTGTTGTGGACATTGTCCAGGAGATTCTGCTTGGTTGACCAGTGATATCCAGCTGATGTCGCCCTCGGTGGTTCGAAGGGAGAACTGTGTCGTATGGCACAATCCGCCGTCCTGAGAACACCATCGGAGGACTGACGAGGGGGGGTATGTTCCTCGCACCAAATCAAGCCGTCGATGCGAAGACAGCGTTTGTCACAATCACACGTCAGTTTTGAGCCAAGTCGTATCCGGGGAGGCAGATCGGTAGGCGCAGGCATGCCTGCATAAGAGATGCAGCACCTTGTCCAATTTAAGCACAAAGCTGGACCTAACTATTTTCGTGGAACTGTATCGACTGAGGTTTTCGCTTGAAGGCGGATTTCACCTCCAAGTGTCGGAAGGAGCCGATCTCGACAGAAAGCGGGCACCGAATTTCACACAAAAGGCACCGTTGTCTTGAAGATCAAGCGGGAGAGGGGCGTGACCCTGGCGGCGGCTTCATGTCGATGAGTAACACCTACCAGGGTTTAGTATGTCTTGGCTTGTCATAAAAGGGAAGACTTGGTCGTAGATCTGGCGAGCTCAATCCATTTTAGCTCGTGGGGGACAAGTACAAACCCCGGGGGCTCTTCTTGTCATTGTCATTGACCAGGGGAAAAGTGACAAGGATGAGCTCTCACCGACGACCAGCTTTGGCGACGAGGAGAAGAGTCAAGTGCGTGGCCAACAAGACCAAGACAACGTGGGTGAAGGTTGAGCAGGGACGAGCAACATAAGAGACGGCGAAGAGAT
This sequence comes from Exophiala spinifera, assembly GCF_000836115.1. Lineage (NCBI taxonomy): Eukaryota > Fungi > Ascomycota > Eurotiomycetes > Chaetothyriales > Herpotrichiellaceae > Exophiala > Exophiala spinifera. Next base: position 3,556,760 of record NW_015622514.1, read on the forward strand.
ATAGAAAGGACGATGCTGTGGAGTTGTGAAGGTCGAAGTCGTTCTCGACTCTCTTCGGTGTACAACACGTACGAGTATGAGGCTGCGCGGCACGGAAGTAAGAACCTAAAAGTCGTCAGTCCTGGGATCCCCAGACGAGCCCTCCACGCTTTCCCACAGAGCCTGGCGAGCCTAGTGAGAGCTCTAGCCAACGGGCCCGAGGGGGGGCCTCTACATACCTATTGTAGGTAGGCACCTACGGGAAGGTAACGGACAGTTGTATCTTCTGGGATCGTCGGCGTCTCCGATCATGCGGACATCAACAATGACCCGTTTTGAGCCCCGTCACAACGTTGTTACTGTTCACCCAGCCATCTCCACGTCACTTGGAGTGGGCGAAGGATCAATAGCTCACTCAAAGGACCAGGGGGTACGAGGGTTGGACAGACACAGCTCGGCACGGGCACCATTCTTTATTGCGGGGCGGCCATGGGCATCCTTTTTCCACGTCTCTGCGCCTATGGGAGCCCCCGACCAACCACCTCCCGCCGCCGACAGTGCCCGTCGTCGCCTGGGACTGGGTTAGATCTAGTTAGGGCCACTACGATTTAGGTACAGTACATCAGCTACCCAGAAAGCACCAACAGCGTCATGACCCCGTACCACCATTCGTCTAAAAGCCCCATTGTACGAGGTAGTCCATTTCCAACGGTTGACACTTGTTGAATCTGGGATCTGGGTCAATCATCACCTGGCACCGACGCCACCTACGAATCTAGCCGTACATGACTTCATGTCTAGCAAGCCGCCAGGATCAGGAGCAGCGGTTACCTACCTTACTTGGGAAGGTCCAGATAGTGACGAGTCGACGAGGGAAAAAGTAGCCACACTCCCGCCGTAGTGAACATGCAGTACATCCTTGTACTCGCACACGGCGAGGCACTCATCTCTACCTACGGAGTATAGGTACCGAGACCTGCGGTGGTCTGTACCTCGGTACACCCTGCCCTAAATGTACCCAAAATGCGCCCCCGGTCGCTGCAAGCAACAGCTCATTACTCCGTACAGGTAGTTAACTTAGTGTCTTGTGGTGGTGGCTCAATTTCCCTTCGCCTTCCCCTTCCCACGGCCCTTTGCTTCCTGTGCCCCCTCGTCTGCTCGTATCTGGCATGGACAACTGTCTGTCTCATGCTCTGCGCTCGTCTGATCACTGTGTACTGCGACTAGTTAGCCATGTCTAGCTTGGTTGCTGGCGTCAATACCCCGCAATAGGCTGGCGCCTCCTCGCCCTCCCATTGACTGTTCTCTTTTGGCGACCTTCGCTACCTCGCCGTCTCGTCGGGTGTATTCCTGTCTACATGTCCATCTGACCCTGGACATTTCCTTCAGCCTTCGCCTCGACCGGCCCCAACCATGCAGTGGGCGAGTGAGTGTGTGTCTCCAAGTCACTCCAGCCCCGCTCGACGTGGTGCCCACCTCCGCCATCAGTGCCAATTCTCCCTCCTCTCCTTCGTCGCACCCTCGAGCTACTGCTGTACTGTACATGCTGTTCCTCCCAGGCCCACTGGCCTCTCCTGTACCATCCCCGTTCTTGTGGCGTCATGTCTCTCGTTGTTGTCCATGCCATGCTCGACACGCTCTCAGTCAATCGCAGCAGCCTCTTCTCAATCAGCATGGACCCTGAACACCCTGCTCGTATCCTGTCGTGGATAGATACATAACGACACTGCCACCACTGGGAATTCTGGGACATGATCGGTCTCATTATTCTCTCTGCTCCATCCCCCTTACCGTAGCCCTGGTCGCCCGGCGGCACTCCTCCTTTCCCTCTTGGTCCAAGTGCTTCACCCATCTGGACTGACTACAGTACCCTTCACTGCCAGCCTACTGCTACCTCAATCTACTCCCACCATCCGATCTAGCTTCCTTTGACTGCTACTGCCAGATACCCGGCCTGGTGCCTGTCGTCTGAACAGCTGTTGACCCTCGTCAGTGTCGTTCCAGCTACCGGGGAGACAGCCAACTAACCCTGATGATCAGCACGCCTTCACGCTCTCCCTGTCGTGCTTGACTTGATGTGCTGAATGGTCAAAGTATTCACTGCAAGTCGCGGGGCCGAAAACCACAGGAAAATAAAATAAATTCGCTGGTGGATGGGCGAGCGTCGCTGGACTTTGCATGACCGTCGCACTATCTCTTCCAGCTTGACTACTACTCCTACTATTACTACTACTACTACTACTACTACTACTTTGACTTCGCCCTTATATCTTCATTGGCTTGACCCTCTTGGTCTCACTCCTCCTCGGTCACACCGCACCCTGCGCGCATAACTCTGCCTGGCCTTGCCCTACCACTTGCTCCTCTTGCGAGCGGAGCCGTGAGAGGCAGAAGGAAACGCTGCCCTTCGGTTTAACCTTACCAGCCAGCCGCTGCTGTGCGACCTGGACAGTTTGACTCTGATACCACGACTGCCATTCCTCGGCAACGCGTGCTCCTGTGGCTAGTCCTGCCCAAGGAGGCTCTTCCAGGATATTGATGAGTGTGCCGAAGCCTTAATCGGCCGACTTCAAACCTCTACTTGCCAGCTACAATCTGGACGCTATGTCGTAAGTTTCTCCCCCTGCTGCGTGGTACCTCCATACTCCAACCCCCTCCTGGAGAAGAAGCTGCTACTACTGCTGGTTCGGGCTCTTTCGCCAGACTTCAAGCCACGACTGCTTTAAACATGCCCTGACATTCTACTCTGCTAGGAGTCCACCACCGCCGAAAAAGCAGAAGCAGACACAGCCCATAACGTCGTCCAATGCGGCCAACAAGGAGGTGTCGGCGCCTCAGACGCCGCTGGCGCCCAAGCCAAATTCTGAGCCTCTCCTGATGCCAGCAACGGACCCAGGCAATCCTCGAAAGCGTGGTCGAGCTACGCCGAGTCCCAAGTTGAACACCTTACCCCCGCAAACAGGATTGCCACCAGAATCACCATCGACCACACCCAGTGTGCCCGGTGTGCCCATCAATGCGTTGCTGAGCGACGAATCGGGCAAAAAGCGCAGTCGCACCAACACTCCGTGGACGCCGCAGGAGGAACAACGCCTAAAGCAAATGCGAGATGCGGGTCACAGTTGGAGCGAGATTGCAAAAGTATTCGGGCCTGTGCGTTCCTGTTCGATTACAATGCTCACGTCTCATAGTCCTTTCCTGCGCGAACAGAAGGAAGCGTGAAGAAACATTGGTACAAGGCAAGTGTCGGCAGCCTCAAACTCACCAGAGCAGGCTAACTCAACTCAAGGACATGCACTACGCAGAGTTTGCTGAAGACGAGGCAAGGTTCGCGCTCATCTTGTATGTCACCGGAACTAACCTCGTCCAGTCCGCAGCCCTGCGCGAAGCCATCAAAGAATACGATGCAAACAAATGGAAAGCGATCGGGCAGAAGCTCGGCAAGCCAGCAAAAGTATGCTCTGGCCCCACGTAATTCTGCCTAATTCTGCTTATTAACCGACATTGTCAGGCATGCGAGCAGTATGCGCGAGAGCATTTCAGGAACGGCTGAGCCCGCAGTTGATTATCTCACTTGTCATGAAGCGAAGGCGTTGGGTTGGACACCAAAGTGTATCGTGCTTTCTCAGGTTACAGAATTGACGGGCTTTTCCTCGGCTTGAAAGATACCTCTACTCTGTCTTGTGTCGGGACGTCCAGAATGCATGGGAGGAGCGCTGGATATGATTGCCACCGGTCAGTGGTAGGATTTGTTTGCAATAATTAACGCTACTGGGTTTCTAAATGATGAGGCTGGCCATGGTGCCTGTCGAATAACGAATTCATGCGCTCCAAACCGCAGACAGATCGAGACCGAACATGCTTGCCAGGCCGGGGTCACCCAAGCACCTCAGCAATCTGTCAACCATGCGACGGTGCGTGTGCCAATCACGAGGTGCTTGCCGACCTGTGTCGCCGCAGAGATTTGTATGGCGAGGATTGGTTGGGCCTTAGTAGCCCGGGAGTCTTGCCTAGGTGGGTGTCGGCTGGCATGCCAGCCCTTGATGTTAAGGCACCAGATCCGCAGCTGTGTAAGCCTGGGCTGCATCTGTGCTCTCGAGGATGTGACAGTGGCATCTTCCTGGCTGCACGAGCGGGCATGTTACATGCTGTAGCAGCTGCCTCTGCACGCGCGATTGCCATTTCCATTCTCGATACGGAGGACATCGATAAGGCTAGACGTGGAAAAAGAAAAGGATGCCGCTCCAGGATTAAAACGAGGCCAAGGGGTCTGGCGAGGGTGTTTGATTGAGAACAGCAAAGGTGTGCACACTCGTATTGTTGAGCGCCACCGTAGCAAGGGAGTTTCTCAGAGGAGAATCGTTTCCCCGCCCTCCGAAGTCACCTTGATGTTATCGTTATCGCTATCGTCACATGTGCAATACAATACAGTACGCTCGTACACTCTTATCAGTCGTACCTGGCTTTCTCCGCTGTGCCTGCGGAGTACAGAGTCATTACCTAAATCTTTCCCAATTTATTTCTTCCTCGCTCGCCTTTCTGGCTTTTTTTTTCTGCGCCCTTCCGCCCGCACTGACTGCGACCGACCAGGTCCAGTCCAGTCCAGTCTATACACATAATGGCCACATTTCGACGTCGACGGTGACTCACCGATTCGTTTTCCTTGCTTGGGCACGTTCATATTCGTTCCTTTCGTGTGCTGTGCTCTCTCTTTTGCCTGGTGTCTGCCTTTTCCCTGTACCACTAACCACGCCCTCGAGGGCTCAAAGAGTTGGATCTCATCGTTGCACAACCTCGTTTGGACGGCGACTAGAGTCACGGCTCCACCGCTCTTTTCACCATTCATCGCCACCGTCGTTGTGCGTCGAGTTGCTCTCTGCTTGCATCAGTGACCGCGGCGAGCACCTCCCCCGCCGGTGATAGGAGGGCTGCACTGCATTCGAGTCCAGCATATCTTGGTAAGTATAGTCAATGTGCATGAACAGCTGTTCGTCCGGTTCCGTTGAGTTGCGGTCCTTCCATACCCCGTTGGGCGCCTGCATGGTAGACCCTCCTCGTCCCTGCGCTTGCATTGGCGAAGGTCGGTTTATTGCAGCATCTCAAAGTCCTTGTCGCCTGTCGCAGGCTGTTATGCTTACTTCTGGTCGTAGATTTCCGCCGCAATTTAACCACCTGCCTCTCGATTCTTCCCTATGGCCAGTCAAGCCGATCGTTTCGACGCCGAGAAGGCGCAAACGCAGCCATCACCTCAGCCAACGACCCCTGTTTCCGGCTACCATGCGTCCGACGACGACAGACCTGCTGACCTGTCCGTGACCGCCCGGTTCGCTGCACGGCTTCGATTGTTCGAGCATATTCTGCTCAAGTACAACATCGAGACTCGAGGGATACAAAGAGTAGAAGATCACGAGAAACAGCACCACTCGTGGTTTACCTACCTCCAAGTTTTTGTGCTGTGGACTTCGATCAATCTGGCTATAAACAACGTGACGTTGGGCATGCTAGGCCCGGCTGTGTACGAGCTGTCCTATACAGACTCGTCACTTTGTGCTGCTCTGGGCGCTCTCTTGGGCTCCCTGCCTGTGGCCTGGATCGCAACGTGGGGACCAGTTTCCGGCATCCGGACAATGGTCTGGGGAAGATATGCCATGGGCTGGTATCCCAGCAAGTTGATTGTCATTCTGAACATCGTTGTCATGCTCGGCTACTCTCTACTGGTGGCCATCATTGCTGGGCAGGTGCTCTCGGCCGTGTCCCCGAATGGATCGATGTCTGTGGTCGTCGGTATTGTTATTGTCGCCGTCATCACTTGGGCGGTTACGACGTTTGGGATCGCCGTGTTTCATTACTACGAACGCTTTGCCTGGTTGCCACAGCTCATCGTTTTCTCCATCTTGTACGGTGTGGCGGCCAAACAGTTCGACACGACGACACCCAGCGTGGGAGATAGCCGTACTGTCACTGGCAACCGGCTATCCTTTTTCTCGATTTGCGTCTCTGCTGCCATTACGTACTCTGGTCTCGGAATGGATTACTTCGTCTACTGGCCAACTACGACTTCACGACCATTAATCTTCACCATGACATTATTGGGTCTAACACTTTCCTTCACTTTTGCCTTCGTGCTGGGGGCAGGAATTGCCTCGGGCATTTACAAGTCTGAAGCATACATGAACGCATGGACCAATTCACAGGGCGGTTCAGGGTCGGGGGCTTTACTGGTCGAAGCCTATTCTCCATTGGGCAATTTTGGAAAATTCTGTGCTGTCATTGCTGCATTGGGCGGTATTGCGAACATGATCCCACCGACATATTCGTCTGGAGTTGACTTCCAGATGCTCAATCGGTACTTTGACAGCGTCCCGAGAGTCATCTGGAACACTCTTGGTGTCGTAATTTACACTGTATGCGCTTTAGCCGGACGCAACAACCTGGGCGTCATCTTTACTAATTTTCTCGCGTTGATGGGGTATTGGGTCGCCATATGGGTAGCGATTCTCCTTGAAGAGTTCCTCATATTTCGAAAAGCAAAAACATCAAACTACGACTGGCATCTGTGGAACCGCAGAGAAAAGCTTCCAGTCGGTCTTGCAGCCCTTGTGGCATTTCTGATTGGTTGGGCGGGCGCGATTCTCTGCATGGCTCAGGTTTGGTACACTGGACCAATTTCTAAATTGGTCGGTGAATATGGCGCCGATATGGGCAACTACGTCGGGTTTTCCTGGGCAGCTTTAGTCTTCCCGCCCCTACGATGGCTTGAGCTGAAACGTTACGGAAGATAGAGTGGACGCGGCGTGAGCATGTGGCCTCTGCAGGCCAACAAAACCGTCTATGTAATGATTCCAATTGGCTCGCAGCCTGCGACAAAGAGCGGCCTGGATTTGTTCTTGATGACTTCGCGAGTCGTTGACCCACTACGAAGTCAGAAGCTTTCGGAGTAATATCAATCTCGTATTCGCACTGTCTCGCGGCTTCGACAAAGGCAAATTGAGTACGAGGCACAAAGTTACCTTGACATGTTATTGCCGACGTGGGGCATGGAGAGATTATTCTGATTTCCACGTCCAACAGAGTCAACTCTATATATATCAAGCAATCACAGTCGGACCTCAATATGAGAGCCAGGCCACACGAGGTCTATCTGCTCATTTAAATGTCCTCATTATATGAGTGCAAACTGGAAGCGGCCAGGAGCTCGTAACGCTTAGACTTACTACAACCAACTGGCAGCACATTGGCCATAGGACAACATCAGCGGGTTATGTGAGATCTGTCCGCGGAGACGGATCCTCTCTGCATGTTTCTTTAAACAGAAACGCGCTTCTCTAACCGATCTCGAGCGTCAATGGTCGCCCACGGGCCCATGGGCCAGGCCCCTACGCGTGGACTCGAGGTCAAAGGGTTTTCGAGACAAGCGTCAATCTAAGCCTCTTCAAGCCTGGTGAAGCTTTCGTCCCCAGTCAAGATTGCAGTCAAGCGCAAGATCTAGCCTCGGCTACGAACCCAACCGTCGACAGATCATCCCGCGATGGTCAAACTTTTTCTTCAGTACACCCCCCCGGTCTCGAAACTGCAGCCACTCAGGGGTTACTCTCGTTGTTTTAGTGAGCAAAAAGCCATCCAGCTCCTTCTGCCTGATCTTTGATGGCGCGCCTCATATTCAGACGGCTAAAGTGCGCTCAAAATATGACCAGGTCTTTTTTTAAGGGGCGGCCACCCGTCAAGATTCAATATCTCCGCCTCCTCCACGTCAAACTCGTTGTCAAAAGTGTTAGCCTCAGCCTTCCTAGTGAAAGCCGGTTAGGATCCCCGCAGACAAAGACTCCCAGTACGAGTAGGAGTAACGGATGGGCGACCCAGCATTCTGGAGATCAACTGACAATAGTGCCGTACAACTACTACTGCTGTCCTGGCCGGGTTGACAAGCATGGTCCATAGCCACAATCGCTTAGCCTCGCTGAAACCCGTCACGGCATCAATGTTTGTGATCAATGATCGTTGATCACTGATAACAGAGGTAGGAAAGGGCCAGAGCTGCCTTGTTATTGTGGCTGACGTTAGCTCGGGCTCACTATGATACTCTCTGTCTCTCAAGACCCATACGCGGGAGGCGTGCTCCACAAAGTGACACGGCTGTCTCGCGGCTGGCTGGCCTTCGCCTGTTGCCATCAGATGGTTTTGAGCATGCCAGGCCCATGCTTACCTCGTAGTCTTGCGTTATTCTTTTCATTTTCTCATTGCAAATTGTTTCCTTCGAGTCTCTCGTTAACTCGACTTGCTGTTGATTGCTATCGCTGACCTCTCTCACTCGTTTGGGAGGCAGTGTTGGTTTCCATTTGTCTTTCCCTTCTTTGTTTTTTGTTCCGTTTGGCATCAAGATGCAGGCTCATTCGTTTGCCCTGCTTGAATTGTTTGTTTTCTTGCTGATCACCAATTTTGCCGCGGGGGCTTCATCTACATCGACGTCGCCTTCATCGATCACAAGTTCGACCTCGTGGTATCGCCCTTCCTCGACGACGGCTTGGTACAACAGCACAGCCATCTCGACACTGAACTCGTCGTCGACGACGACGACGACGACGACGGCTTCAGAAACCCTAACCACCCAACTGCCAAAGTCGATCTCAGACATAATCTTCCCAACGGCCTTTCCTTTCCAAAAGCCCATTCATCCATGGAATATCCCAAGCGGCAAATGGCGTCTATCCCAGTCGCAGACAAACGGCAAAGGGCTTTTAGGCACGATTCCAATCAAGGGGCAGGGAGGAGCTCCCAAGTTCCCGGCCTTTATTGGGGCTCCTGGTCCAAAGGGTGTCTATAATGGCGGCTCACCGAACGGCGGCTCACCAAGCGGCGGCTCACCAAGCGGCGGTTCACCGAATGGAGGTTCGTCAAACGGTGGCTCACCAGGGGGGAGCGGCCCGATAAAGACCTATCCTTGGGGATCACGTACAGCAAACAATACCAATCCTTACACCAATCCCCCCAAGACTGGCGTTGTTCGAAGCTATAACTTTGTCTTGGAGCGTGGGGTTCTGGCGCCTGATGGAGTTGAGCGCGATGTCATCCTCATCAACGGTCAGTTTCCAGGACCGACGATCGAGGCCAACTGGGGCGATACTATCGAAGTTACGGTGACGAACTTGATCTCGGGACCCAAGGAGGGCACTTCCCTTCACTGGCATGGCCTGCTGCAACAAGGTACTCCGTGGGAGGATGGCGTTCCGGGTATTACGCAATGCCCGATCGCCCCAGGTGCCACGTTCACCTACTCATACCTCGCTGATCTGTACGGCACCTCGTGGTACCATGCTCACTACTCTGCGCAATATGCAGCTGGGTTGTTTGGAGCCATCATCATTCATGGGCCTGCGAATGCCAATTACGACGTGGATCTCGGACCAGTCCTTCTCACCGACTACTATCACAGGGAATACTACGATATTGTTGAGGAAGTGATGGGCACCGATCTCAGTAAAGTTGCCCCATTTTCAGACAACAACTTGATCAATGGAAAGGGTACGTATGACTGTAATCTTGTCGCGAACGACACCACATGCACACTGAATGCTGGGTATGCGAAGTTCCAGTTTACAAGGGGCCAGAAATACCGACTTCGCCTAATCAACGCCGGTGCCGAAGGGATCCAGAAATTCAGCATCGACAACCACAAACTGACCGTCATGGCCTACGACTTTGTGCCCATCCAACCGTACACGACCGAGATCGTGACGCTGGGCGTGGGTCAACGCGCGGATGTCATCGTCGAAGCAACCGCTGGCACCCATGACTCCTTCTGGATGCGAAGCGTCATTAGCAACTGTTCGCTCTCCAATCAACCGTATGGCTACGCAATGGTGTATTACCAGAACGCCAATACCGACTTCAAGCCCAACAGCACGGCGTGGACCGACACGACTGACGGCTGCGCCAATGACGACCTCAGCACGGCAGAGCCATATTTCAAGATCACCCCTCCCAGCAACCCGGCCAAGGAAGTTCAGGTTGACGTGAACTTTGGTGTGAACGCAACGGGCAGTCTCGTCTGGACCATGAACAACAGCACCTTCAGAACTTGTTACAACGACCCGGCACTGTTCCGGGCTCAGGAACTCGCCACCTCGCCCAACAGCACATTCGAGTACCCCGAAGAATGGAACGTCTACGACTTGGGCAACGCGAGCAGCGTCCGTGTCATTGTCAACAATCTGACTCCAGTGTCGCATCCGATGCACTTGCACGGACACAACATGCACGTCCTGGCCGAGGGCGTCGGCACCTGGGACGGCACCGTGCTCAATCCCAGCAATCCCACACGACGAGACACGCAGCTTCTGCGACCAGCCGAGAGCGGGATCCCTGGTTATATCGTCATGCAGTTCGACGCGGATAATCCTGGAATGTGGCCCTTCCATTGTCACATTGCTTGGCACGTCAGCGGTGGGTTGTATATTAATCTCTTGGTGAGTTTTCTTTTTTGGACCTGGACAAAGTTCTCTTTGAGGGGGGGGCCGAGTGTTGATATACTAATGGTTTCCCCTGCGATACTTTTAGGAACGACCAAATGATGTACCTACGAATATGCCGCGTGCGCTCAATGACATGTGTACTGCTTGGGGTGACTATACGAGTCTCGGTCCAATTGATCAGATCGATTCTGGTCTGTAACTTTGCTATTGTCAAGGAGTGTCCTGTATGTAGACACGGGCAACGTGTCGGTGTTTTGGAGAGGACTGGTCAGTTTGCCAGGTTGATGAATTCGATTCCGGGGCCCCAACTTTATTACTTAGAAAAGTGGCTGTCTTGTTGACACGAATAGGGAAAGGAAGGGATGGTTTTAACTAATATAATATTTCTCAGGTTCAAATCTCAAGATTCAGAGAGAGAGAGAAAGAGGTCTCTCTATCTATTCTTACTTAAGAATAATAGATGGAAAAAGAAAACGAAATAATACAATTTTCATCTTTCGACCGACTTTTTTGTTCTTTTAGTTTGGTTGGTTGGTTGGTTGGTTGGTTGGTTGGTTGGTTGGTTGGTTGGTTGGTTGGTTCATATTTAAACGTCGAGGAGAGACCGACCACACCACACCGAGACACACACGAATTCATATTCGGAAAAGGCCTCGTACGCAATCGAGGTAGGACCTCTGTCACGCCGTATCCAAGGTAGGCGCTCTCACGTAACAACACCCACCCGTCCGTCTTTCAGACCGCGCGGTACTCAGGCACCTGGTACTGTCGTGCGCAACCTAAGACCTCTGTCCGTCATGCTCTCGTGTAACCTCTTCAAACCCTCGGTTCCCAGCGCGGACGCCAGGTGAGGATCTGTGAACGCGAGCATGTGCATCTCCTTCGACCACGGACAAGCTCTGATCGCGGCGTAGAAGGTGTCGGTGAGGGCGGTGAGCCGTCGCCGATGCTGCTGGTTGTGGTGTCGTTGTAAAGCACGCCCGTCGTCGTCGTCGTCGTCGTTCTGATCGGCGTGTCGACGGTGGTGGGCCTGACGCACGCCCTTCGCCGACTCGAGATCCTTTCCGTCCCCGAGGCCGCCGCCACCGCCGGCATCGGCACTCTTGGTGCTTTCCCACGTGACATAGGACTTCCACGTATCGACGCACCACGGAGGTCCCGTCGTGGCCTCTTGGCTGCTCGTGGTCGTGGCTCGTTTGAACGCCGCGCGGACGCTGTGGTCTGTGCTTCCTGCGTACGAGGGACGGCCGAGTTCGACGAGAACGCCAAAGGACGAGGAGATGACGCCGCCACCACCCTCACCGCCGCGGGGGGCGGCGACGGCAGAACCTGCGCCCCTCGGTTCAACCGCGAGACCGTTGGCGTTCGTGTCGTCCCACTGGCGAAGACGATCTACCAGTCCTGACTTCTGCAAAAAGTAGTGATGCAGTGTCAGAAGGGTGGTGTTGTTCGGGAACAGTCGTGTCGAATCCGCAAGGACCTGCCGGGCTTCTTTCGGTCTAAATGGCTGTGCGTAGATCGACGAATGGGCATACACAAACTGCGCGCGGCGTTCGTGGACCTTTTCCGTCACCATCGACAGGTCCACCCCAGTGGTGCTCACCGTGGTCGTCTCTGTCTCTCGGAGAAGGTCACGGTACGCATCCAGTGCGTCCCCGAGGCGGAAGCCTCCATTGAGGTATTTTTGTAGAGCAAGAAGATCGGCAATGATCGGCAACGTCCGACCTGGGGAAGAGACCCGATGAGCCGAGTACTCTAGTCGTAGATGCCGCTCGATCTTGACCTGATTCGCCGCAGACGGCGCACTACCATTCGAGACTTGGGCTTGAAACCGGCCAAAGTCAAAGGGCTCATCGGTCATCATGCTTAGAAGAATTCTAGCGTGATGAAACCGTCTTTGTCTCATGTATGAAAAGATCCAATCTCTCCATAATCCCAACATATCCCGACGCCGACTTTCCAAAGGCAAAGGCAGGCCATGCTGCATGGACAGAGCAGTTGACCATACCTTTTCTGCCGCCCCAAAAGTACCGGCTTCATTCTCGACCAAGGCATACACGTTGTACAGACGGAGGCTGTTGGGGTTCTTCTTGAGGAACGACTTGGCTTGTTTTCGAGCCGATCTGGGATCAATCCCGGCATCGAGAGCTATGGCGTACTCCATCATGTTCTCATTCGGTGCATGGCGATTCGAAGTGACGCGCGCAATTTGGGAGACTCCCCGCCGGACAAAGTCCGGTACGAGGTGTACTGGTCGTTGGGAGGAGGATGGAATCGTGTCCAAGTCCGAAGAGGCCATTATCGATTTCATTGTCCGAAACACGTCATGGAGTGAAGTGGCGACAACAGTAGTGTCGGCATGCTTCTTCCCGGTCAACATGTCTGGATCCGAAAAGGCAAGACTCGAAGTATAGATAAATGGATCTTCTTTCCATTTCTGAGGTTCCCGCAAGAGATGGCATGGCGGCAGACCGAGGAACAACAAGAAGGCATCTTGAAGGAGTTCTGTCCCTCGCTTCGATTCAGTTGAGAAGATAAACTCCTGAATGTCTGAAAATAAGAGAATCCGATAGGGATCATCATCGGGTACGTCGTCCAGAGCTCGGGCCGGGAGGCTTGCATACTTCTCCAGATAAATCTCGGCGTGTGCCCACGCAGTGAAATCGTGGGCGCCCACCTTGGGAGGCTCCTTGTCGACCTTGGGCTCGGGTTCAACGTGCGAATTTGAGTACCACCCTGTTGCTCCGTCTTCTCCAATGCGCGGCACTTCCGAAGACCAAAATTGCTCAAACTCTGATAGAAGCGTATCGGTCGCCAACTCGCAGGGTCGGAAGAGATTAAACTCTAGCACGGCCTGCCAAAGGCCGATTGCTCGCTCGGTGAAGCCAGATTGCCAAAGAAGCAAAGTTAAGCGAAGAAGGAGGTAGATGCATTGCGAGTCCCGGAAAGAGCCATCCTCCGATGAAGAGAACTTGGCCAGACAAGTCCTATACACATGCAAGCATGAGTCCAAGTTGAACCTCACTGCATTGCTCTGGATAAAGTTTAGATACAGTATCCACAAATCAAAAGTTGAGTCTTTGTCGAGAAAAGGTTGCCACTGCGAGGCTTGCTTTTGAACATCCCAGATCTTGCTGCCCTCCTGCATTAGACCCAGGATCAAGGCATGTCGCCCGGCGGGATCTTTGACATTAGATAGTGCTTGTTCGTACAATGAAATTCTGATATCAGCGAGACTCCGCGATGTCGCAGCACTATGTGTGCGATATTCGTGGCGGGCACTAAAGGAGACTTGTTGATATTTGATAAAAGTGAGCCATGCATTCACATCTTCAGGGCGTTCGGTGGTGGCCCGAGAGAGTTCCATGTGGCGCTGGTGAATAGGGTCATTTTTGAAAGCATCAAACGCGTCATGTTCAGATTTACCACGTTGTCTATCTTCTCCATCGGACAGGTCACTGGAGTCCGCCGAAGATGCACTTCCATCCAGGTCCGTCGACAAACGCCGCCTCTTCTTCGGTCGACTATCAGAGAACCTCAAAAAATCCCTCTGGAGATCATCGTTTTGACTGGGACTGCTGGGGACTCTGATGAGCAAGTCATCGCTCTCGGGGATGGCGGAAAGCAGAGACTGCTTGCGCGACTTTCGTCCCGAGTCGAGTCCAACGTCCTGGACCTCACGGCGAGTGTCAGACTTCGAAACAATGCGATAATTGGGACTGAGACCAATTAATGCACCCCCCCCTGAAGTGTAGTATCGTGGGATGGCATAGCGATCTGGAGAAGCATATTCCAGATTACGTCTGTCCCCTCTCCGATCCTCGACGAACCATGAAGACGCGTTGTGTTTGGCGTTGGACGAAATTGGAGTGCTTTGATGCCGTATTTCTTGGTGATGTGAAGGCATGATGGCGTTCGTATGTTGTCGCGGCCAGACGCACCGTTGGTTCGTTAGACGGGCAGTGCTTGGCGTCCAGCTGCCACGCTGTTCATGGCAATGTTCTAGAACGTTGCCTGTCCATCACGTAAAAGTGTATCTTGGTGCTTGGGAGGTTTTTGGCCCCCCGAGGAGACTGTTGTCTAGACCTGCTGGACCAGGTCAGAGCGTCCAACAATGCGACGAATGGCGGCGAAATTGTAGCGAAATGCCAAGAGTACGGGGACGTACATGTCGAAACCCAAGTCACGTGTCCTTCCACCGTGTTCGAGAGGAGCGTCAACGAGGCTGCGAGTTACGTGGCTTGGAGTAAAAACAAGAGGACGAAGAAAGGTATGAAGATGTTGAAGTGAGTAACTCGCTCGTGTTGATGTAGGCGCCATGTAACTCGTGCGTTCTCCTACGCGACCCTTGAGACACAATCATCTCTCCGCAGAGAAGGCCTATGGAGAACCCCAAGACAGAGGGTCAAGATAGGGTTCGGTTTATTAACCGGAGCACGATTCTAGCTGAGGTCGTTAGCGAGCCATTGGGGGCTGCCTTATAGGCTGTTAGGGGCCCATAAACGTACGGTCCCGCCTTTTGCGCCCTGAAGAATTGGGGGCCAAGGCTCACTAGTCTCGCCAACGTCGCCTATAAGATTTGTGTCTAGACACACCAACTGCGTCACGGTGGCTGTTCGGCCCTTCCAGGCCCAGAATCCTGTGTCGTCGCCTCTCAAGGATTTTCTTCCTACTCATGCCTGGCACAAGAGGCTCTAGAAAACCTGGTGCATTTTGCACGCCCATCCCGGCTCAAAGGGAAGTTCCCTTGAATGAAAAGCGGCATCTGCCATGTGCTGAACAATTCTCCCTGCAGCATTCTTGAACCACCTGATAATCCACAAAGGCGGCCATGGACACACCTCCCTCCAAACGAAAATCCTCCTTCGGATCTGATGGCCCCGTATTGTTTTCGAAGAGGATCAAACCGCTCAGAGAAGAGCCTGCTCATTACAGCGATGCAGTGCGTAAGAAGCTCACATCAACCTCCCGCACCGGGCAGGCCTGCGATCGCTGCAAAGAGCGCAAGATGAAATGTGACACCGATCCCATTGCCTGTGGCCCCTGTCGCCAAAAGCTATTGCGTTGCTATACCACCGACAGAGTAACCAAGCAGGCAAGAGAAAGAGGCGAGACAGATCGAGCAGAAAATGAGTTGCTATTCTTGAGGGATCAGCTGGCTGCGTATCAGTTAAAATATGGACCTCTACAGAGTTCAGATCTCAATGTGTCATTGACGGAGACGCCGACATTAAAAGAGAAAATACCGGTACATTCTTCAGCCTCATTACCAGATGCGCATTACGTTGGCTGGCCTGCTCCAGACCACTGTGAACCAATGCGTTCTGGTCCAGTGCAGGGTACGGTTGTCGATGTCTTGGATGGCCAGATAGATATTGCGGACTGGGAATGTGAAATGATGAAAGACTATCCTAAAGACACCATGAACAGATTCAATCTCTCAGCAACATCCATCATCAATACCATCTGTGGCTATCAGCGGATTGAGGATCCCAGACCGCCGCCTAAGGAGCAGGCTTTACGAGACGCCAACCACTTTCTAGTCATCATGGCCCAATATGTTCCCATCGTTCACCAGTCGAGCTTCATGGACCTGGTACATAGGTTCTTCGATGTTCCTGAATTTCTGACACCGGCAGAGCGCGTTCAGGTGTACATGTTGTTTGCCATCATAACTCATCAAACAGCTGTGCGAAATCATTTGCATTCAGCTGATAGGTTCGAGGAATCCCACCGGTACTTCCATGTCGCACTTGGGCATGATCGCGACCTATTCCACGATCGATCTCTTGCTTCCATGCAAGCACTGGCAATGATCTGTGTCCATCTTCGGAACCTGCCCAAGCCTGGAATATCTTGGGTTTACTGCCACAAAATCCTCGTACGCGCTATCGAACTGGAATACCACCGAGATCCTGACAAGATTCGGCTGCCCGAGGCTGAGAGAGATCCTTTGTCAAAACAGCTTCGAATACGGGTCTTCCATGTGATTCTCGGCATCTGTGTGACAACTGGCTGTAGAGTTGGGTTACCTGCCCCTTGGCACTTTCAACACATGGACGTACCTCTTCCAAGGGCGATAAAGGACTCGGAGATCTCTAGACATGGCGTCGCGGCTCAGCTGTCAGGTTTGTGTGACTTTTGGCCGTGTTTGCATCTTGCGAAGTTACTCCCTCTGCTCACAGAACTTCACAACAACATTGTTGCAGTGAGGAAACCTGCGGCAGAGTACCTCCAGACGGTCGAGGCTCTCAACACCAAGATCCTAGCATGGCGCCAGGATTGGGAAGACACGATCAAATTCGAAGCTAAGCAGGTGAATCTCCATGTCGCAGGTCTCCTCATCGAGACCTGGGCCGCCGAGTATCAACTAAATCTCTTTCATCCCGTATGTTGTACAAGCGATGATCCAGAGGTTCATGAACGACATCTGGATATCTGCCACAAGGCCGCCAGGCGTCTCCTACAAGCGTTTCATACGCTTTCGAGCCGATACAAGGGCGTGGACTTTACCTGGCATTCGACCCTTGCCTATGCAACCGGGTTCGGAATCACATTGTTTGTGTACAGGAGGAAGACAACGCCCGTCACGTCAGAACAGTTTGAGGCCATGCGTAATGAGCTGAAAGGCTGGATATCCCTGATGGCTTATGCTGATCTTGTTCTAAGTAAGATTTACATGCTTGGGAGCACCGCTGCTTGTGCTAACATCGCAATAGGGACCGGAAATCACCTTCAACGTCAGTTTCAGCCGCGGGTACAATCTCTTGAGGATCAATACCGGCAACTGGTTTTCGACGACAAGGCCTCAGTCACACCGCTGCCGTTCAATGCCGTCAACGGCTCATATGGTCCCCAGTTCAAACACCCCAAACCTGAATCCGAGACGCTTTTTTCGTACCTCGACCCCCACGCTACTCCCGTGCAGCAAAAAAACAGTCTACCACAACCGCAATTCACACAAAATCAGATACCTGCCGGAGTACCGCAACAGTGGCCATCGCCTTTCTCGATTCTCCCTCAGCCGATCGCACCGTCTCAAATTTCACCGCCCCTATTTTCGACCTTCTCGCAGTCGTCGAATGCGGCTTTGACGACTGCGCCGTTGCAAACAGTGCCCACGTCCTTGGCGTCTTTGCTCAATGACTCTAGCAGCATGTACGTCAGCTATCCTACGCCGCCGCAATCCCAGAATGGGTTGAACGGAGATTCGTACATGTCGTTCCAGCCAAGTCATTACTTTGATGGACCTGGGCCTTTGACTTGGCCGTTAATCTCAATGCCTCCTACGACTAGGTCGTAAGGGTAACCGTAGGGCAGGTTTTCACCTTGACACAAAAACTTTGTCACATTCGAGTAGTCTATATATATATATATATATATACCCATGGACAAAATCAATAATGACATTGAACGGCCTAATCTTTAATATTGCTATCTTTTTTCATTGATACTAATAACGTAGTTTTATCTAGCAGCTGGTTAGTAGTTGGATTGGTGCTGGGGATATTTTGATACTACGGTGTTGCCCTTCCGGCTTTCTTTGACGCGTAGTAGAGATCATCCCAAAACATCCCTGACAACCTGAACGTACGTCTTGTTCGTGCCTGCACCGTCGACGGGAGCACCACTCCTGATCTCGTACGCGCCATCCCAAAACATGGCTCCTGCCACGTTGGGCAGACGCAACGCCTTGACCTGTTCCAGTATATCCTTGTACTGTGCAACGGTCACGTACCCGGTCCCTGCGGCGCCGAAGGCAGGCGTGCCGACGAGGAGTCTCGGGTATGTGACGCCGTTGTTGATGTTCATGAAGCCAGTGTTGTCGTCATTGTCGTCGTCGCCGCCGCCGCCGCCGTTGCTGCTGGCGCCAGGTGCCGCGTCGCCAAAGGAAGCTGGAGGGATCTGAGTTCTACGAGTGGAAAGAGAGGCGCGTGACCTTTTCCGCCGCGGTGGTGATCTTGGCCTGGACGATGGTCCCGGGCCGCCGTGTACGGCTGGAAGGAGGAGGCTGCTCGACCACGAAGTCAGGGAGTCGAGAAAGCCTTGGCCTGAGCCGAGTTGGCACGACGGGTTGTTGTAGAACTGCACGTTGAAGAAGTCGACCACGTCGAGAAGCCCGGGAACGAGGATCGATTGGTCTGGTTGAGGGCATTGAGGGGCCGCGGAGAGGTAGTATGATTTTGCGGAGTCGGTGGCCATGAGGGTCCGAAGGGCAGCCATCAGGGATGGCATGTATTGAGCGTTGGAGGGGTTTTCATTGTCTGTAATGATGATAACCCCCGGCAGAGTCATCAGTTAGCCAAGGGGCACTTTGCGCAACGCTGGGGAACCACGGGGAGAAAGGAACGGAAAGGGGAAAGGGGATTGCCTAGGAGTGCTGTCCTTGTCCTTGCTTCTTTGTGGTTCTTCGTTACATACCTAGATCAATCCCGTCGAGGACCACGCTGCCGTAGGGACGCAGCGGTGCGGTCGCGGCGTCGGTACCGCCGAGGAACAAATTCCATAGCAATTGGGCTGCTTGTGTAGCTTGGTCGGTGCTCGAGATCTGCAGGTTGGAGTATATGCCGCCCATGCTGATGAGGACTTTTTTGCCCAGAGACTGGCACGAGGAGATCTGGACGGCGAATCCGTCACCTACGCAGTCCAGCAGCCCTGTCGCACCGGCGTTTTGTTGCGCGGCGCTGGGTGCCCAGCAGTTGGATGCCATGTTCATGCTCGGGTAGCCCCCTTTGCCGAAGAGGCTGGTGATGAAGGCTAGGATGACCACGTCGACCGAAGGATCCGAGCAGACCTGCGTCAGAGTGACGGTCTTCGTCAGGTCTGTTTGGGAGTAGTACACGATATTGAGGTCGGAGGCCTGTGGGTTGAAGGCGTATGTGCCAGAGGGCGTTTGCTGGCTAGATGAGGAGGAGGAGGATGCTGCCGCCGTTGGTGTACTGGAAGGTCCCGGTGTCGGATAGCTGCCATGGCTGTTGGCAAACGTTATCGGGTACACCGTGGGATGTGAGGATCCCGAAGCAATGACTGGAGGGCCGATGTTGTATTCACGTTGGATGAGTGCCCAGAGCGTGTTGAGACTAGAGGTGAGCTGATTAGCGACGTCGGCGAGTTGAGCCTCGAAGTCTGAAGGGGGCTCTCGTTGCGAGAGCCGTAGTGGTTTCCAGTATGATGATCGAGCTGCACTGTCTCGTGGTCCAAGGCCTGCGAAATGGTGCTCCTGTTTACTTTCAATCGTGTTGAGGGGGTCGTGGGCGCGCTTTGCGATGTCGTCGTTCCACTCCGAGCCCGAGGCGAGAACGAGGTTGGCGTAGACGTTTACAAGGCATAAGATGGGAATCAGGAAGAATCTAGAGCATGGCATTTTGACATATCATTGACTCACAGAGAAAGATGCAGCGCCAATGCATCATGGACTCGTCGGACTTATACCACAAGATGCACAAACCTGGGTGGTGTGAAACATTCTCCATTCCAAAGGGTGGAAGGTTGCTTGAGCGTGCAGGAATTTGTGGCATTCTGCGCCAGACTTGCCCCGTGCTCTATCTCGCATTCCAACAGGAATCCTGTGTACTTCCAGCACCGTCTTTGACATGCATAGACGCTGGATACGATGAGTATGAGCAATACATAAGTCCAAAGCCGCAGGACATAAGCGGAGGTGTTACCTAATTGACCTCTGGTGACTTCTCAGTATGTGGGTGACCTTCTCATACCGCCGGCAAGAACACAAAAGTTGCAGAGCTTCCGGGGGATGTTTGTGCCAACTGTACCAAAAGCACAGTCGCCCCGATCCAGGGTCTCAGATCACCAGGGGCCATAGACGATCAACGGTTCTCCATCCGTTCCAACGATTGTTTATCCACGGTAACCTCATTATCCTATCCGGGGAGTTCAAGGGCGGTCGGTACCCAAAACCTGAGACTTTTACCTCTTGGGTGCTAGAGGAGTCGTGTACAATTCGAAGTAAAAAAGAAGTCTTGTTCCCGGTGACCGGTCTCTTTGACGAGCTCTTACGTGCGAAACGAAGGCGGCCCTAGCGTCAAGAACATCTCGGACGGAGAATCAAACTCCGGCGGCCTCAGTGTACCGCACGTTAGCCATCACAAGGAATAGTGACACAATGGAGTATATCAATGCCGCTGCTCTCTTCTGTAGCTAAGTCTATCATGCAACCACGGCACCCAAATCATACCAGCACTCAAACTATAAGCAACTTCACCTTAATCGCCTCAAAATGTCACCACAGACCTACGAGACCCAGCGCGCCTGGAAAAACGTCCAAGAGTTCCTCCCGCAACGTCTCCATTTCAGTAAAGAACACCAGCCGGTTGAAGAGTGGTGGGAGAATCGAGGGCATATAATTCACCTTGATCGATGGAAGAACCCAGGGGCTAAGATTCGACTCATCCTGCATCATGGTGTCGGCACAAATGGAAGACAAATGTCTATGATTCTAGGTGTCCCCTTACATCAGGCCGGCTTCGAGCTTGTCGCTGTCGATATGCCTGGATACGGGCGCACACAGGTTGCGAAGGGCGTTGTATACTCATATGACGACTGGGTCAGTATCGCCAACGACTTTGTCAACTTCGAGCTCGAGCATGATAAGCGCCCCATCGTGCTTTATGGCCTTTCTGCAGGCGGCATGTTGACTTATCACACGGCGGCGGTCAACAAGAGAGTTAGTGGCATCATTGGCATGACCTTCCTTGACCAACGAATTCAGCAAGTCGCCGACGAAACAGCGCGAAACATGTTCATGGCCCGCGTCGGCCTCCCCATGACACGTTTATGCAACAATCCACTTACCAAGAAGATTTCTGTCCCTATGTGGCTGGCGAGTAAGATGTCGGCGTTGGCCAATGACCCTAAAGCCCTAGCCATCATGCTGGCGGATCCGTCGTCGGCTGGCTCGTGGAAGTCGATGCGGTTTTTAGCGACATACTCGTCATATAAGCCTGCGATTGAGCCGGAGGATTTCAACATCTGTCCAGTTCTGTTGACGCAGCCAGCCGAAGATGTTTGGACACCACTCCATCTGAGCGAAGCCTTTCTGCCCAAGATCAAGAAAGTACCTGTCAAGACTGTGATGTTGGAAAATGCTGGCCATTACCCTCTGGAAGACCCCGGGTTGCAGCAGCTGGCTGATGCTATCATTCAGTTTTTGACGGAGTTGTCGCCAAAATAGACGGTGCGGTAGTCGAGGCAAGGATAGACGAAGCGGTAGATACCTGACCTACTAATTGGGCTTTCGATAGAGACTTAATAACCGTGTATTTTTCTGTGTATCGCAACCATTCTG
The DNA here is from genome assembly GCF_000836115.1 of Exophiala spinifera. Lineage (NCBI taxonomy): Eukaryota > Fungi > Ascomycota > Eurotiomycetes > Chaetothyriales > Herpotrichiellaceae > Exophiala > Exophiala spinifera. The sequence goes on from NW_015622514.1 coordinate 3,578,513, forward strand.
CTAAGCGCGAGTCGATTTGGGAAGACAAATTTGACCTTGAAACAAAGCGAAAGCGGACGCATGGGTGACAGGAACACGCCAGGGCGCTAGCCCCGATAAGGCTATAGTATACGGATATATGTTGCAACTTTATGTACCGATACCCCTGGGCCCATTCCTGTGATATATCTTGTGATTTGAGGAGGAAACAGGTTGCTAGCAAATTTATATGGCAAAGGCTTCCCTCCTTGCATGACTTGTTGCATTCCTTGCTATAGTCTCAGCCTGTCAAGTGACGATATTCGACGTTCAATCAGATCGATTCCAACTACCATTGAAACGTCCCTGGGATGGCAGCGCTAGACCCTTCTCCTCGTCCTCATCGTCGTCGACGTCCTCTGCGTCCCCTGTTGCCGTCTATCTCTGTCTTGACTATCTCCTTGCCTCCTCTATTGCTTGTTCTAATCTCCTGAAAGTGCTAGACATTCGTCGGTCGTCTTGGCAGACAGAGAGTGTGATCAGCTTTGGCCGTGGCGTCCTCCGACCCGGCTTCACTACTTGAGATATTCTGCTTGTCGTCCCATGTCATTGCTCTGATTGTGCACGACTTTTGCAAAGGACCAGAAACAAGGCAATCGTCGTGCTACCTGATGGCCATCCAGCCCAGATAGGTAACTCTCTTCCTTTGGTAAGCCTCCAGTCGGCCGTGCTGTAAATGTCGACGCACACAACAAATCTTTTGTTGAGAACTTACTGCGACTAAAACTGCGGTCGTCTCTGAGACCCTCCAAGATTCACGCGTCGCAACTGCTCTCTCTCGGCCGGGGCAGATCTGTTGGTCTCATGCTTTTTGACTTGACGGTGCAAATAATGCTCTCTGAGCCATGTCCTGTATTGGATCAGTCAATCCTGGAAGATGGATCTACCGCATATGCAGGGCGCCTCAAGCAGTAGCCCCTGCGGCTGTGTTACACCAGGACCCCTTCCTGTGGAACTACGCAGTACTCAAGCGAGCTGACAGCGTCATGAGAATCTCGACGTCGCTCAGGGTCATCTGCCGCCTTTTGTTCAGACATCTTTCTGCAAAGCCAAGGCTGGCCAGCCTACTTGGAGCCAGGGACGATATGATCGCGCCGTCCGACAGGTATGACCCGGTTGGTACTGAGTATCATTCCGACTAAAGGACAAGCCGGACGTCAGTAGTGGGCGAAAACTGCGATCCTTCAACTCTTGCATGAGAGTGTCATCTGCATGGCGTCTAATGCAGGTGTCCTCACCTGGAAAGCAGGTACACTCAGTGTTACTTCAGGTTCGAGGATGCCCAACCCTTCCGCATCCGAGCGCAATCTCGGATCTGGTAAGGCCTCCAGTCTGGACATGGGCCATGGCACAACGCAGGCCCGAATAAGCTGTTCGCAGTAGTATTGACCCAGGTGACTTCAGGTTCATTGTCACACTACTTAGGGAGTACAGGAATTCAAAGCTCAACGACTCAAGTGCTCAGCCAGACCAGCCTCGCAAGTGATCATCGGCTGGGTGTAGTTTCAATCTTCTTACCATCAGGACACCGTACTGCTGTTCAAGCATCCAAAACTCCCTCTCTGGTCGGCGCCGGAAGAAAATCAACTTCCGAAGTCGGCGAAGTCACTCCAACGTACGGAGTACCTGGGACCTTTGACAGGACTAGGGATCAATTTTGAGGTTGGTAAAGCCAACTACCGAGACCGGGCGATTCGAGTACCCTTGTAACAGCTTGCAACTCCGTCGAGAGAAAGGAAACAGCCCCGAGCCGTCCCGCTTGGTGGCGCCGTTAGGGAAGGCTCGGCTAGTAGGCGAGTGTTGTGCTCAGCCGCAGGGTTGATCGAAGGCCGTACAATTTTGCTAGGCCATGCGGCCTTCCACTAGTTAGTCCATCATGATGTGTATGAAGAACGGGCCTGCAAGATGAAGACTTTGCACAATGGCCTCTCGGGATGGCCTTTCCGACGCACGAGAATGGTCATCGAATCCTCTCGACAGCTCTTGGAACTCGTTCCCTGACCGGATATGGCTCTTCCCACGCTACAAGGCGCCCATCATTGGACAAACCTTGCATGAGGAATGCAAGTGAGAGGATCTACCAACATTGCCGACCGTGGTACGCAGTATAAAGACTCCTGTTCCGGCGACTCGCAGCATGCCACTCTTATACCTAGCGTCTGCAGATAAAGTTTCTTGCAGACGGAGCAAGCTTTCTGAGTGAAAAACTGAACAGCTTTCCGACTACCCGCAATGAATGCCCACCTTCGGCAGCTGTATTAAATTTGGCCAACGGCGTTTCACTGTTCATGCTTGCCGATTACATACTGTACATACAGTCAGAACATCATGAGCGACTGAGTGAGCGCGCGCATGTGTGTGGAAAAGCTTCTCCCCCAACAAACCAGTAACGAAACCCCTGTCGTGATCAAGATCATGCAGGTCACGGCCAAGTTTGTCACCTAAGTGTGTCACATATGCGCAAGCAGCGACACGTATGATATCCCTCACGACACCTTGTCACCGCTATACAACGGATTGAGATCCCCTTGCGATCTGCGATGGCCAGCGCACAAGTAGACCGCGGATATGGATGTGTACTCATGAGGCAGACATGGGCGAAACTCTGGTCATACAGACAAGGCGCAATACTCATTTACCGGCAGTTTTCTAGTGTCTCAGTTTCACCCTCGTTCATGCACAAAAACACTCTTACGTTCACTTTTCAGAGATGCCTCCAGTCTAGACATGGAAGGTTCAGTGCTGACCGCTCATTGCATCGACATCACCAACAGCCACCAAGCGATGCAGTGCATAAACGCCCGTCTGGGCCATACCTGCTTCCCTCTGCTGCCGACTCCCCTCGTCCCTCGTCCATTGCATGAGAAGCGAGTCGGCACAGAATCATGTTCATGCTGTGTGACCAAACCATCTCATACGACGTTGGATGCAAGCATCCTTTCCAACACCCCCCCTTCCCAACCCCGGGAACGGTTACCTGCAGTTTGCACATGTGCACGCACATCCCTCGACGAACCCGGTTTCAGGCTTGGTGGCCCGGGCCTTCCCTGGCCTCCGTTCCCTCCGTGTGGCTCACTGCACTGGCTTTCTTTGCAGATTATTTAACTAGTTTGAATAAACCTAAATCAGACCCCCCCTGCCAAAGTGTCAGTGCAAGCCCCTCCCCCCTGCACGCCTCGCAACCCCAAGCCAGGATTGTGCCTGAAATCCTTGTCGCAATTGTCACGCTGTGTAACCCGTACTAACCACGCCACCCCGGCGCAGAGCCCAAAGGATCGAGGACCGGGTAACTTCGAGCGGAGGAAGCGCCCGGGACGTACTTGTACGTACAGTAGGGGTCTTGGGAACGTGACGCGAATACGAGGCGTTCGTGGGGGTGCAAAACAAGGGGAGGGGGGTTGAGAAGAGAAAGAAAAGACTTGTTCAGCGAAACCGTTTGACGTCCGTGAGCACTGAGCACTGAGCAGGAGGTCCCAGACGCAACGGCGTTTTTTTTTTGCGGAAATTAGCGTACAAAGCTGTGACGATCGATCTAACTTACATTTGTGTGTCGCACGAGAAGGAAACCGGGGCCGCCGCACGGATGGAGTCGGGGGTGTCCGAGTATACTGTAACTACTGTAGTTGTTACAACATCACTCGCCCACGACGGGGAGATTGCCAACCTTATTTTTACTCGTGGACACCGATCAAAAAGGACCTTTCGACTCCGTTCTGTACTCCGTGGTCGCATCTACGAGTACCTGATTTATTAACAGGACGAGGCTGCAATTTTTGCCTGCCCAACCCATGGCCCCCCCCCCCCCCCCCCCCCCCCCCCCCCCCCCCCCCCCCCCCCCCTGGGAACGCACTCCGTCCTGCGGTCCTGCCAGATAACTCTGTGTACCTTGTACGTACAGGCCCCCCCAGAGGCAACCTACCTATTGAAACGTCCAATTTGTCTTCTTTTGGTCACTGGTCGATTGCCGCCACACAACCAACCACTGCCGCCGCGCCTCGCCCGCCACCTCCAAACCAGCCTTGGCCCACTACTTGTAATAAAACTACAGGGTCTGTGTTGTGACTCCGGAGAGAATCACTTCTGAACAATTGGACTCTACCTTGGGCCTCCTCGTCACCTAACCCTCCCTACCTACTGTAACCAGTTCCCTTACCCCTCTCCCTCGGGGGCCTTTTTCACCCAGACCGAACCGCTGAATGTACTCCTTGTGATGACGGACGCGCAAAAACGCCATTCTGGTGGGCCATCTACGATCCATCCCTTGCGACGACCCCTTGCAAGATCCATCGGAAGACGGAGCTCCGTACAGGGTCTGGGTAACCCCCAAGGTCCCCATTGTAGGTAGTAACATACTCCGTAGGTACAGTACTGTAGGTATTCTGTGTCTCGAGGTATGCAGGGTCTTGGACAAAATTTGGTATCTCGTGATATTTGGTCGAGAGCGCCGGCCTGAAAATGCAGCCACAACTGCATCGTCGATGCCCACCGTTGTCTAACTTCCCTGATCCTAGACCCGCCGCATCTCGGGTGTGCAGCGTGGTCGTGTCCTTTTTGAACCGATACGTGCGCTGCGTCACTCAAACCATCCCGTGCATCGTACTGTACAGCGTCTGCGAGCGACACGGTTTTCGTCACACCTCGTCACCCCGCTCATGCACAGGGCTTTCACGAAGGATTGGATGGTTCGCATAGACCACGAATGAGAAAGGCCGGTGAACTAATCATTATTGAATGCTTTTCAATCTGCACGAGGACAAGAAGACAATTACCGCCATGCCCGGTTCTGTTTGCCGTTTGTTCACCCAGTCTCAATTCGAGAGAGTCTTTCCCCACCCAGAGCCAAAGCAGATATCCTCGCTAATGTGTAATGTGCAATTGGGATCAAATGAGCTGTACACAACCACGCAAGCGCAAGTACAAGCACAAGGAAGCAATAAAGGCGGTAAAATGACAAAACCAAGCAATTTCAATTTCCCGCTGTCGTCCGTAGAAATCCCGTTTCAGTCAATAATCGTTCGTCGATCGTTTTCATTCCGTCCTGTCCTGTGACTTCCAGACCATTTTGAGTTCGTCATTCCAGCCATCGATCCGTTAGGTCATATTAATCGTCAAATGTATAAGAGAAGCAACCCTGGCAGACACGAATAAGAAACCAATCGCTATGTGTAGCACCCCTAGAATAAAGCCCCAAGCTCCAGTCTGCTATGCGTGTCCGAAAAATCAGTGTCGTAGAAGAAGACAAGAAATAAAGCACTCGACTCTTGCTAGCCGAGTTCGAGTCAGGATCGAAGAGAAGATCACCGATGCGTCGGGAGTCGTATCTGTTCGCAGACCCCAAGCGAGGATAGTGGGTTGGGGGGGATAAGAAAGCATCCGTTTATTCGGATGACAAGGGGACAAAATAAACTCGAATGAGCTTTTGCATGTGCTCGAGCCTAAAGGCTGCGGCAAGGCCGAAGAGAAAACCTCCCTCCATTCTTTTGTCCCTCCATTGCGTTCTGACTTTTGTGCCACCGTTTTGTCGTATTTAATGAATGTTCCGCTTTTTGAACGAAGGAATAAGAAGTGCGTTGAAAGAAGAAACGGTAAAGGCTGCGCTCCAAGAAGTGCTTCAAATTCTGGGAGGTGTCTTGCAGAAGAAAGACAGTAATTAAGCGGAGAGGGCTTGATGATGTTTCAGGTCGTAATCGGCATTGATTTTCATATCGTCATCGGAGAGTAGTGGCTTCTCGAGTAGCTTCTCATGTATCGGAATGTAGTGGGAAGCAGGCCGTGGTCTCTTTTGCTTGATCATTCTCGCGGAATCGCTGGCGTCAGCATTGGCCCGACTGCCCCATGTAGTCTGAGAAAGTGTTAGAAAGTGTCGTGCAGATAGGCGAGGACGACGGATGCAAACTCACCTCAGAAAGAGTGGCACAAGCATAAATCTTGATCAGTCCATGAAACCAACCGAACAAGACAGAGACAGGCCACAGGAGGATGTCAACAGGATAGCGGATGAAGTGTGTGATCAGCTTGACGAATTTGGAGAAGACCATCCAGGCCAGGAAGGCATAGTAGGCAATAGACGCGTGGTTGGGGCTCCATGTAGAAGTTCCCGAGACCAAAAGGTACCAGAGAAAGGCATCGCCTAGGAGTGCAGGTGGCATCAAGGTGGTGACTTGGACAGCATATGTGCTGTAGGGTTGTTTTCTAAATGAGGCAGTGATTGTCAGCGCCAAGGCCAGGGGTAAAAGGGACAGCTCAAAGCCAACACAAAACTCACTTCCAAATGTACCCCTCGGTAAACATACTAGTAATATTGCTCCGCCAGTTGCTGCGTGCCCATCTCAGACATTGCTTCAGGAATTTCGGGTTATCCTCGAGAGTGGTCAAGACCTCGCATCCAGGGTGATATTGCATGTAAACCCCGTGGCCATGGGAAACCATCCAGCGAGAAAGGAAGTTATCGTCATCGGCGTTGAGTTGGTATTGTCCGAAGAACCAGTACCATTTTTCATTGGTGAAGTTGTCGGTGAAGTTGACATCCTGGAGAATGCTGGCACGGTAGGCACAAGTACGCCCTGAAATGCATGGCAATCCTCCATCCATGTGAACGGTGGCAGCGCAGTCAAAATTGCGACGTTCCAGGTACAAGGCACCCAAAAAGCCATAGATGCGTTGAGACAGGGTGGGGTTCTCAGCACGTCTCAGTCGCTGGCAGGTGACCACCGCACCATACTTTTTGTCCTCAAAGGGAGCCAACATCCACAGCAGGAGCTGAGACGGCCACGTCACGTCGTCATCGGCAAAGACAATGATCTCGGTGGTGACTTCAGGAATGGCCCTGGCCATTTGGCGTCTCTTGTTCGCCTGTTTGACCGCCATACAACGAATTCTGCCGTGAAGGGCCGCAGGCATCTTAGACACTGTCTTTTCGGCCTTGTGCAGATTCTCGTCAATGGTCACCAGGATGAGTTCTTTCGGCTGGGTCCTCAAGATCGACTCAATGGTCCTCTCCAGCTCTCCCCCCTCGCCATCCAAAGTAGGCAAGATGACGGTGACATCGTCGGAGGAGAGGGTAGGATTGTCTGGAATGGGTATGGGCTTGAAAGTCCAGAACAGCCATAGATTGACCACGAGCCGGAGATAACGCCAGATGCTGGTCTTGGTCAGTCACGGACGACAAGGTAAGAAGGCGATGGAGCAACTGAGGGACTTCCAGCGGGTATATGTGCCAGGGAGCCCGGGAGGTGTCCACTTACAAATAGGCTATGAAGAGACGAAAATACGAACTCGCCTCCATGGTAGCAGGTGCACCAGTGACTCTCAGTCAATGAGGTCTCTGGTGGATGTGCGGACAATAACGACTGTAAGAGTGGGCAAGCCACTCGAGGGAACTCGAAAAACAAGGACAAAAAAGGACGAGGAGGATGGAGGTTTCTGAGATGGACATGGAGGAGGATGAAGTACTGGAAGAAAGAGTGACGACGAGGCGTGGAGATGTGAAGGTACAAGTACTAGTGCTTCGACGTTGCGAGTGAGAAAAATATGGGGGAGGTGGAGGCCACGTCGAGGATGGTAAGGTGGAAGTGACGCCGATGAGCAACGCACCGCAAGAGAGATTGAACCTGCAGCAGCTGCTCAGTGCGTCGCCTCGATAGTCTTCAGTAGTTCAACGGCGTGCATGAGGGTTGATTCGGCTTCACACCCCCAGAACGAGAAGCGTAGCTTGTGATGCGAGCGTCAACAGATTATATTAGTCGCATGTCCAGTGTACTCGGAGCCAACAGGGGGCTTGATTGGACGATGCGCCGACACTGGGAGGCGCATATCTGACCTCGCTTTGAGACTGGCCACTTTCGTTTCTCACGATTCTCACGAACACAGGCAAACAAAACGATTACCCCTCCATGCATGAACCACCGAGGGGCCGTGGTGACCGGGGTGTCGGTGGCTCCAGGCATGGGTCCAGGTGGGCCCGAGGCCACTAGGTCCCTACAGAACTTTAGGCGCGGCCAGGGTGCGAGGGCGACCTACTCCAGGGCTGTTGGCTGTATGGGGTATCGTTCTGACGCCTGGACTGGAGCGCTCCATGCCCGCCCACTTTTTGATGTGCTCGGTGACTGCTGCATGGCATTCGGCATGGCCATGGCAGGCGCATGCGTGTTTCCTGACGATGTATTTCATCAGCAGCAGGATGACCAGACTCTGCTGAGGCGCAATGATAGGGCGAGGCTCTAGGGACGCCTGCATGCCTAACTAGCATTGCAGAAGTACGTTGCTGTATCTGGTCTTCACCGTGTGCCGATAGCCGCCGCATCTGCCACCCAGGGCTCGTGCTCGTAAGTTAGCTACAGCCTACAGGTGTCGACCTACGAACAAACCACCACCACCATCATTTCACAAGATCTTCGCTCCAGGCTTAGTTACTCTCATTTCTTGAACTTTAATGACCCGCGTCATTTTTCTCGTCGCGTGCAGAACACACCATTCTTGATTGTGTGGCCTTCGAACCATCTCGATCAGACCATCAGTCCGTCTCGGTCATGACACCTGCAGCCGCTGCATCGCCTCCCTTGATTTAACCGCAGCGCTACCAGGCTCCAACAGGCACGCATAGACGAGCTACCTCAGTGCGCAGATTACAGCATGTTGAGCGCGGCTGCATTCCTCCTCCGCCATCATACTCCCTGCCTCCTGCAGCGTCCTAGTCCTGGTGGAGTGTTCAGACTCCGACACCAATCCTCGGTGCCGGACCATTCTTCCAATCCGGCGACGCAGCGACCAGAGGGTGAAGAATGAAGATTGAAGATTGAAGACCGAGGATGTGCACACCCATACATCCAACCACAAGTACAGTAGGTTCGACGAAGAGCGCAAGCAAGATGCCTGGCACTGAGTGGTGGGTTTCTAGGCGGCCCTTTTAGCGACTGGTGGCTGGTCATGCAGCCGCTGACAGGTCCTCTCAGGACCACACTTTTGCAGGCCTGTGGCTACACCATGTCCGGCACACACGTACTCATATCACACATGCTAAACTCAGTCGCCGATTGTCGCAGCTGCAATCCGCTCACGCTCACGCTCACGCTCACGCTCAGGTGCATCGTGTAATCAACATGCACTGGACGCCTTCTCACACAGCCACCCAAGGTACTTCTGAGGAAGCTCGGTTGGAGCCTCTAGCAGGACTGCCGGGAAGACGAGGAGGATGATCATAATCCGCAACACGAGCACTCCCCAACAACAATGAATTTGTGTACGGAGGCACGAGGAGTTGCTGCTCACTCGCCGTCGTCTCCATTTTGTCTGCCGCGTTCACGAGAATCAGGCTTCTCCACCATCATTCCCTCATTCGCCGCTGGCTTTGCATCGACCACTTCGTGCAAATCCAACCCGTCAAACTTGCCTCAGGGCGGCAGTTGCTAACCTCAAAGTGTTGAAAGCTGAACAGCGCGCCGAGCATGCTCCATCAGCGAACTGCAAAACCACCTCTCCAATAATCCACTACTCTACAGTAGTCAGTGCGTCAAGAGATCAACAACTCTCTTGTTTTAAGACCATTCTCGCCCGTCGCCCCACACTGCTCGCCAATTCTCGTCGATGGTGCTCCTCCCTCCACACGAGAGGGCTCTACCCTCGGTCTCATAGGTCCACCAATCTGCGAGCCACGACGCTCTGCTCTCGATCCCAGATTGAATTTCACGAAACTGCACCATGTCCCAATCCGTCAAGGGGACGATTGCTGGAGGCTGCAAGACTCGCACAGCTTTATAATGGGGTAGTTATGATCATGAGTGATAATATCGAACCCCTCGAGGTCATCCGGCCTCGAACATCATTACCAAAGCGTCGGCAGATCGTCTGAGAGAACGTCTTCGAGCTTGGCGAACGTTCATCTCGAACTCAATCATGAAAGACGTCTATGGTCGTCCCGTACCTTCGAGCCTGGCTTTTACGAGCACCCTTGCCCCTCGCCCACGTCCCTCGCCTTCGCTCGTATTGTAGCGATCAGCTGCACCTGTCCAGCAGGGGTCCGGCCCAGAACGGAACTGTGCATGGGCGCCAGGTCTGTGCTTCTGACGATCCACCAGCCCCAGATGGCGCAATGCGTTTGTACAAGGACGACTCAGCACGGAATCACCCGCAGGACGTGCTCCGATCACAACAGATAGCTTGGAAATCTAACCCGCTCTTGTCCGGCCGTCGCCTCTGGCTGCAGCCGCACAATAGGCATGCTCCCTCTCTAGCCGTTCGAGGGCGATTTTTACGCCTTATAGTTCCTCGGTCTACACCCGAGGATTCAGCGCAGGCGAGTGTGTGCGCTCTGGAGACATGTGCTCAAGTCCAAGCGAGCCGTCTTTGGAACATGAATACTCCAACATGAAGAGATCAGCAACAAACTGGAGACGGATATTGAAACAAGGGGCAAGCGACGTCACCTGCTGATCACTTCCCCTGTGGCCATGTGGCGCTGAGTACTGGCAGATCAGCGCAACACAGTACCAGCCAAGTGACCTTTTGTCCAGGCATCGACGGCTTGTTTTGGCTTATTTTACTGAAAGGAATGCTGCCGACTCGGCTGTGGTAACGAGAATGAAGCCCGGTGGCCGAAGAAAAGCTGTCTGAACGCCACTATCGCGCCGAAGCTCAACACTCGGGAAACCTTTGACGAGGCGGCGAGATACGGGAAGCTGACGAGGCCGGATAATAATTTCTGGCGTTAACCCACCACAGCGAGCCCTTCCTCACCTCCGTGACCAAAACATCACAGGGCATCGATCCTGATAGACTCCAGCTTGAATGCGGCTCACTGGAGTCTGAGTCTAGAGTCAGACCACTGGGGCAAGGAAAGATGACTTGAACTGACACATTCTCCATGACCTGAAAAATTTGGTCTCATTCAGGACAGGGTATGCTGATTGTTTTTCAAATGTTCGCGACACGCACGAGCACTCGCCCACGAATGGTGGGCACCGACCTGGTTTATCCAGGGTGGTGTGCTGCCTACATGGAGTGGCCATGCATCGTGCATGGTGGCGTTCAACCCTCGCTCTGTCTAGTGCCATCCACCCCCACACCTTGCTGTAAGCGACCATCTTGGGCGTATTGATTTCTTTCCCTGTGCATCAACTGTGCATCTGACGACGAGTCCGGCTTATTTTGTCGTGCATCGTGTTCAACTAGGCTTTTACGCCCTTCGTATCCGCTCGAGATCCGGCTGACCAACGTCAAGTCCGCATCACTTGCTACCATGATTGCTGAAGAGTCCCAGAGAGTGCAAATCTCGGTCAACTCGATTATTTTGGTCCAGCATGAACGTTTGTAGGCGTCGGGAGAGTAAAGATAGGTACATTTGAGGTACATGAGAAGCAATCATATCCCGAAGGAAGCCCGTCGGCGCTGATAAAAGATCAACGATCTGCTGATTACACGCTACTCTCGACGGTTGAATTTTCCAGTACTAGTCGCGGAGCAAAATGTCCATTTATGGCCTACTTCAGAGGATCAGCTTACCGTGAAAGCATAAGCGTTGTCACAGTTCTGTTTTCGCTGCCCGTACATGCATCTGTGCGGCAACAAAACAGTTCTCTCATGCGCATACTCGAGGCAGTAATTCCAACCACCGCGAGAATGACAGCATATGCGGTAGAGTTGTATCTCCCCCGGCACTGAGACGTTGTACTTTCGAAGGTCAGTGGTCGCAACCGCTTGTGCGTGTCGAGTGGACTGAAAGGGAAAATACCCGGAGAGCAATCGATTTGTCACCAATCATCTATAGCAGGATCTCTTCTTCCTTCTCTCTGCTTCCTCCAGAGAAAGCAGCTAAGGCATCGGGGGAGGGAAAGTCTTATTGGTACAAAGAAGATGAACTAGTACTGCCAATTGAGTGCCGACAACATCCAGTCCTGGTGTCTGTCATGTCGATGAAATAGCACATATCAACGCGACACACGACTCTACCAAAACAGTCATGTCGTTGAGGGAGCGCGAATGAAGATGGAGATATCTCATGCTGCCCGGAAGCCAGGGCTTCACTTCCGCCCGTAGCTCCAGACACCCTAAACAAGTCGCAGCGCGGGGGTGGCCCACGGTGCCTGGACGATCTGTCATGTCCAGCGCCCAAAGCCCAGCTGCTTCTGTGAGGCCCCAATCGTCGCGCGGCCCAGGCTAGTAGGCCTAGATGATGGAGGATGGAGGATGAGTACGCAGCCATCGTGGTGAATCTGTTTCGACGGCCTCAACGCATCTCACATCTCTGGCCATTCTTGGCAATGACGTCAATTCTCTGGTGCAATTTTGACGACACCAGCGTCGATTGATTTCTGAGCGCATTTCCACCACCGTCTACGAGTGCCTGGGCAACTCTCTTCCTGGTGACTTCGTGGTACCTCGCTGTACCTCGCCGCGGGTGATCTACAATCCGGTGTTCATGCACGTTGTCCGAAGGTTCATGCATGTCAACAGCGAGCTTCACCGCCAGTTGGGCCCCTGTCCATCCTTTTCTCGGGGCTTGACGCAATGCAGGCGGTGAAGAGAAACCCGGAAATGCAAAGCTAGTGAGGCTGCAAACCCTACGATGCTTTTCAGCCCATCAAAACCTCGCATCCCACGGCCCGAAGCGAGATCTGACTTGTCTCAACCACACTCGATCGACTATAGGATCTTATGATGCAAGCATCGTAGGCCCTTCTAGTTTCTGCCAAACCCGCCCAAACTCTGATCAGACCTCGACACGAAAGGTTCTGGTCCCTGATTCTCATCGGCAGCAGGACGCGCAAGGTAAAATTAACAAGTTCGCAGCGATTCACCTCGTATTGCTTTGAGTTGTACACCTCACCAAGCAAGCCTCGGCCTCGTTTCCGCGCTCCTATCCACCGGCATTTTCACGCTGCCCACAACGTTCTGAAATTCACACATTACGTGACTAAGCATGGCCACGGGTATTGTACGAGCAAGATAGCCCTTGTCACAACACGACCCCGTGGCTAAACCCCCACGACACTGGTCATGTGCCACGGTATCCGAAAACGCAGACCTGGCGCCAGATTCAAGCGAGGCTCAATTTGTTCTTGCATCATGCTGTGTGACGTTGCACACAGATCCGAAGGTGCACCCAGAATTGACCGAATGGCGAGAACTTGTCGTGGCTTATATGGCCCCGGGGGCTTGCTTGATGAATTTCTTGCATGGTTAGACCCTCCAGGATGCTCGAGCAAGGGTCTTCCGAGTGGCTGGCTCTTTTGCCACCGCCTGCCTCGTTTTCAAGGGTTGAATTTTTCCGAGATGCAATTCGTGGAAGTTTTCTCCTAGTGACTGGACCACACCAGTCTTCCTCCAAGACATAGGAACAGACGAGCTCCCTTGCCCTAGTTCGTAGCGAGGAACGGAGGACGCAGCTGGGGGCGGTTCACCTTGCAGAGCTCTCTAGTGAGAAACTCACGGATCCCATTCAAAGCGCGATTTTGATTCTCTCTCCGAAAATTCCTCGTGTTCATCAAGCAGACATGGGTCCAGGTCTGATCCGGACGACTGCAGATCGCTAATGACTGCCTACAGAACTGACTAGCATCTAGTTCACAAGCCGTTCCTCTTCACAACTCACGACACCAGCCGCATAGCGGTGCAGAGGAAGGTTTCCACTCGCTGGCTGTCCGACTTATCACTGCTCTGAGGATTACGCGGCACAGCACCCTGTCCTGGCTCTGTGGCTTGAGTGCAATGCGGTGGGGTGATTTTAAAGCGCAGCGGCCCCTAATACCACCTGAAAGGTTAAAATGTGAGTTACAATCCTGACCCGTTGCAACCCAAGATGCTCAACATGCCGCCAGAAGATATCTTTGCTGATATGCGACATAAGGATGTGTTGTTCTATGGACCCAATGAGGGTTAAAGACCTCTAGGGAGCCATTTCCCGATTGTTGGACGCCTTCTGCAAACTTATCAAGCCGTCTTCGACTCAAAAAACGTTACCTGGTGGTGCCAGGCAGAACCTTGCGTCCATTTTGCAGACGTTTAAAGATCCGCTCTACACTCGGAATATACGGAGTGTTCCTTCTACTTGTCCTTTGCCCTGTAGATCATTCAACGACCCTGGATTTGATGTTCGCTTGCCAGCTATGCCTAGGGAGGATGAAAGGATCGATCTGAGCTTCCGGGGCGAAGTCTACATCAGAGTGGGATACTGGCGAAAGCAAGAAATGACACTTAGCCTCAACTGAAGACTCGCAGGCCATGGGAGAAGGTTTACAACCAATGTCATCTTCACCGTATCGACATTATCGGATCCTTGAGACCGTGTCGTGAGCCTGTAGCATAAGGCACGGCCTGGGCAGACTTGGCCGGAAATACGATGTATTGATCGTGATAGACAACGGCTACGGCATACTTCAATGGCCTTCCGAGAAGGGCACACAGTTCCGGCCTATAGACACAGCCACGCTCCCGAGTATCGTGGATGTAAATCGAGAGCTTGATGGTGGACCCGTGGATCTCTTCGACAAAGCTGTTAGCAACGGAAGCTTCAGCAAGAACACGGCACCAGGTTGACGCACAGGATGGGCGAAAGGACTGAAACCCTGTCACATGGTATTTCACAGACAGAGTCAAGTCGGTTTAGCGGCGCACCTTTACATCTAGTTGCGTCCTTCATCTGCAAGGTGGTGCTATCGACAAGAACGTTACAAAACTACGCCCTTGAAGAACTCTAGGCGGGACATGCGTTCGCCATCATTTTTGTTATTGCGGTCAGGAACACACTAGCTCCCATTAGGATTGATCACACTGCCGCCTGACATCGACATTGCACGTGGATACTTCATCTGGCTAACCGTGCCCAAACAGTTGGACTTGTCCAAGCTTCTCAATTTGCCCTGGCTGAAGAGAATGTGATCATTTGGGCCAGCGAGGAATGCAGGGTGGAGGGCGACGATCAAAAGAAGGAAATGGGCTGGAAGCAAATTTTCGCCTAGGTTACGCGTGTGAGCAGAGGCTGTGAGGTGGTTGCGACGAGTGACGCGGCGGGAGACGGCCAGGTCAAATGAACAATCATCGTGACGGTTGCAGGCAGCGTGACATTGCTCTATAATCTGTCTCTTGTAAATGTGTCCCGACACATCAGCCAGCTGGGCCAGACCTAGCCGGCGATGTGTTGGACCAGATCCTGATCTTGCCATCTGATTGTAACCTTGTGAAATGAGGTGTCGCTGCTGGGCCGCGATGCCCGTAGAATGACGGCCGGCGTCTGTTTGCTGTCAAACACCAGGAGTTTCGGGGTGTTTCATCGCGTCCCGGGGCGAGCCAATCGGCTGGGTGGGAGACGCCAATGTTCATCAACTTGGTCAAGATGCCAGCTTCGTCCGCCTCTTTTCGCTTCTGTTCTCCTTCCGTACTTCGGCCATGCTCTGTGGCGCAGGAATTGACGAGTGGACAACGGAGCTTGATTGTGAATTAAGGAGCCATTATGGTCCCTATATCAGTCGAATCAGCACCACCACCGCCAGCCTGGACTCGGTGGCGGCCAGCGCAGGCGACGAGAAACGGAGAACCAAGGAGCCAGGATCGACAGCGAGTACTCGGAGACGTTGACCAGCCTCTCTTTGTTCTCTCTCGATGCAACAGGCCACGGTGGGTGTGGAAGTGGAAACGCAGGGCAGCTTGAAATTGGCACCGACAGCAGAGGAAGAAATGCCGTGCAATGAATGGATGCGAGCAGCACGACGTTGGCAACTCACCGCCTGCACCCTCATTTATACTGCAGTCTGCTCGTCGTCGAGTCTGTGCTATACACTTGCCTTGGGATTCTTTCTCTCCTTTCTCTGTCCTCGTGCACATCGCTCGTTCTGTTCTGTTCATCCATCCACGCGGTCACCATTCCACTCGTTTGCCTCTGTCCTGCTGGCACAACACCTGCTCACCGCCCTGGCACGTGCTCTGTCGCACCTGCCATCGCGACTGATTGATCTTCTGACTGCAGGCGGTCACTCGTCACTGCCTGTTCTCTTCAATACCTGCCCATTGTTGTTGTTATTGTCTGTTTCGCAAGGCAGTCGCGTTCTTTGGAAAGAAAACCTCACTTCAGGGCCGTCGACTTGGAGACCTCGATCCGCAATATACCACCTTTCGCCTCAGTCATCGGACCACCGTCGCCGTCACCGTCACAGACTGTTCTCCGGGTGCTGGTCGCCCTAACTTTTAAAGCTCCTTCAGTTTACTGTTGCAATCGTACTCTCGCTTCTCCTGGAAAGCTTTTCAACAGCTGCCGTGAAGCGACTTGATCCGGCGATCAAGATGCTGTACCTCTACCTCTTCTTTCTTCTCCCGTGGATTGCCATGGGAATGCCGCGACCTCAGGAACAATCCTTGGAGCCACGGCAGCAAGCTTCTTCTTACTGGCTGGCGCAGATCCAACGACAGGGCACTGTCGCGTTTGGTTCTGATTCAGCCTACAAAATCTTTCGGAATGTTAAGGATTATGGAGCAGTTGGTATGTCACACTGCCTCCTCTCTCTCTCTCTCTCTCATCTCTGTCCTGAGATTAATGGCTGTTAGGTGACGGCGTGACGGATGATACCACAGCAATCAACAATGCTATTGCCGATGGTGCTCGATGTGGTCTCGGCTGCGACAGTTCAACCACGCTCCCTGCGATTGTCTACTTCCCTCCAGGCAAATATGCAGTCTCGGCACCGATCGTCCAGTACTACTACACACAATTCGTGGGTGATGCGGTGAACGTTCCAACCATCATCGCCACTGCCAACTTCGAAGGCCTAGCTGTTCTCGATACTGACCCCTACATTCCTGGAGGCAATGGAGCGCAGTGGTATACCAACCAAAACAACTTCTACCGGCAGATCCGCAATTTTGTCATAGACATCACGCAAATGCCAGAAGACAAGGGTGCTGGGATCCACTGGCAAGTTGCGCAGGCCACCAGCCTTCAGAACATTGTCTTCAATATGGCCCCAAAGAGCCCGGCCAACAAGC
The DNA here is from genome assembly GCF_000836115.1 of Exophiala spinifera. Classification (NCBI taxonomy): domain Eukaryota; kingdom Fungi; phylum Ascomycota; class Eurotiomycetes; order Chaetothyriales; family Herpotrichiellaceae; genus Exophiala; species Exophiala spinifera. The sequence continues at coordinate 3,595,499 of NW_015622514.1, forward strand.
AGCAAGGGATATTCATGGACAATGGATCTGGAGGCTTCATGAGCGACCTCGTCTTCAATGGCGGGAACTACGGCGCCTTCCTCGGCAATCAGCAGTTTACCTCTCGCAACATGACATTCAACAATTGCAATACGGCAGTCTTCATGAACTGGAACTGGCTCTGGACATTCAAGTCTCTTAGCATCAACAACTGCGATGTCGGAATCGACATGTCCACTTTATCAAACGGTGTCAATCAAACTGTCGGCTCCGTAGTTGTATTGGACAGTGTCATGTCAAACACTCCAATTGGAATCAAGACATCTTATAACGTGACAAGCCAGCCCATCAGTGCAGGCACTCTGGCATTGCAGAATGTAGATTTCAGCACCGTGCAAAAAGCAATTGTTGGTGCGAATGGCGCTGACCAGATTCTTGCTGGAGGAAGCGTCGTCGGATCATGGGGTCAAGGCGACTATTACCACCCTGCCTCGGGTAATCAGCCTGTCAAACGAAAGCCTCAAGCTGCAGCAAGCACTACTTCTTCGGACTGTAGCGCGACCACAACGACGACGACAGTGACCCTCTCTCCGACCGCTAATGTCCCCATGTTGACCACCACAGTGACGGTGTCGCCTCTACCAGTCTCTGATGCCAGCGCTGCTCCTATTGCGGCGTCAAATGCAACTATTCTAGGCAACTCTACTTCGACCAATTCCGTGGCCACTGCTACGTCGAGATCCTGTGCGGCCTCTCCAGTCGCACTTCAATCCTCGCGAGTGCAACAAGGACTCACCAATCCCACGCTGCCTGCGGCCCTCATGAATGGCAACGCGGTATTTGAACGGTCGAAACCGCAATATGAGAACATACCCGCTTCGTCATTCATCAGTGTCAAGTCAAAAGGAGCGAAGGGCGATGGTTCTACCGATGATACTACCGCACTGCAGCAGATCTTGAACAGCGCGACTGAAGACCAAATCGTCTACTTTGACCATGGGGCCTACGTGGTGACGGATACTCTCAAGATTCCCAAGAACATCAAGATCACCGGTGAGATCTGGCCGCTGATCATGGCCCGAGGCTCGGCATTCATGGATGTCAATCACCCCAAGCCAGTTCTCCAGGTTGGATCCCCAGGCGATACAGGATCCGTGGAGATTTCCGATCTCATTTTCGAGACCATGGGAGCCCTGCCAGGCGCGATCATGATGGAGTGGAACGTTGCTGAGACGTCTCAAGGATCTTGCGGCATGTGGGATGCGCACTTCAGAATTGGTGGGACTGCAGGCACTCAACTGCAACAAGACACTTGCCAGGCCAACGTGACCGGGTCATTCCAATTCAAGCCGGAATGTGCCGGCTCGTTTCTCATGATGCATATCACCCAGCAAGCCACTGCATATCTCGAGAATGTCTGGTTCTGGGTTGCTGATCATGAGCTCGACATCTCCACACATAACCAGACGGATATCTTCAATGGCCGCGGCCTGCTGGTGGAAAGTCAAGGTCCAACATGGCTGTATGGCACTTCCTCCGAGCACAGCCAACTATACAATTATCAGCTTGCGAATGCTCAGAATGTCTTCATGGGAGCTATCCAGACGGAGACGGCATATATGCAGGCTAGTCCCAATGCCCTCGAGGGAGGATTCACTCCGAATGCGGCCTTTTCGGATCCCACGTTTGCCGATTGCACCACCGAGTCGTGTAAGAAGACCTGGGGTCTTCGCATCGTGGACTCGACTGACGTGTACATGTACGGAGGAGGCCTCTACAGCTTTTTTGACAATTACATCCAAACATGCCTTGACACGGAGTCGTGCCAGGAGAACATGGTCGACATCCAGTGTTCGACCAATGTCAACTTGTATGGCTTGACCACCAAGGCATCAACCAACATGATCAATGTCGATGGCACTCCAGAGGTCTTCGAGCACGATCACACCAACTTGTTTGGACAGACATTGTTGCTCTTCCAGCAATGAGTGCCAGACATTTGAGGTGCCGAGATCTGTGTCTCAGGGGGAGAAATATTTGAGTATGAGAGTTCATCTTGGTCAACTATTTTGGGACTATGCAGGATTAGTGCTCAGACGATGAGCCGTTACATGGTCTCCAGTTTTATGATGGATGCAACTCGACTGTGTCAAAGTCGAGGATACAATGTACATTGCATGATAGCCACGCCTACGATGGCAAGGGGGTTGCTTACTACAATAGCTTAATCTTGTAATTTTTGGTTGAATAGACCAACAAAGAAAATTCAAAACTGTCAACCAGATTGAGGAAACGATTTCTTCAAGTTCCGAATTTCAGAGGCTGCGGCTCGCGCCACGCCACTGGACGATGAATCCCTGTTCCCTGTTTCTGGATATCGTTACATCGCAACGCCTCGTACCGAGTATCGTAAGTATCTTTCGTACCTAAGCGAAAGCTGGGGACCCGATGGATTGAGTATGAGGATTATCGTGTACACGCGGGGGGCGAAAAAGCGTCGCAGCGAGTAACATTGCTCATCAGGGCAGAACAGAACACCGAGACAGCTGCCTGAGGTGAATAATAGCACGGTTTGAATTGGTGGAATACTAGTTAGTAGGCATTTGTTTTTACTGAGTTGCCTGGAAGTCTGTTACTCGTAGGTAGTCGACACTGGCTCCTCCGCATCCACCTAAAGTAACTTCATCTCCAAAAACAATTGAAGTGTCCGCCGAAGTACGACCCTGGTACTTCACTGACTGACACATCTGCAGCGATGAATCTTTCTCGACAAATATGCAGGTCGAAGTCCTCTCTTCCCTCGCCTCCCATTTGAGATCCCTGCTAAGAATCTCCCACAACCTTGAACCGAGCTCAATGAACATCGTGGGCGCAGCACCCAGCCATGACTTTGAGACGCTCGGAGCGAATACACTTTAGCAACGAGGATACGCTTTCTGCCTCGTCGTCATCGCGATCATTGTCAGAGCAGCTACAAGATGGCTGGAACCTGTACCATCCGCCCTCCAGAGGGCTTCCTCAACGCACGATCCCCTCCAACGTTGTCGACTTCTCCGTCAAACACTTGTTCGCGACGGATTATGGACCGAAAACTTTGGCACAATTTCTGCGGGAAGAGATAGACAAGTTGAGGCAGTCTGCCACCATATACACTGGCAAGGGCAAAGGCAAGATGGTTGAAACGCCCCACCTCGCCGATGCCGCGCAACCAGGTGTTCATCACCGCCCCGGCTATAACCACACTCCTGGCGACAGCAGGAATGACGGGCCCCCGAAAAACATGACGCACCATTTGCAATCTTCTGTCGAGGGTGCATTTGCAGACGAGCAGTCCATACACCGGGCGCCGTCTGCACACATTCCGGGTCTAAACGCATCACCTTCCATAGCAAGCGCCTCCCTCCTCCAGAGTCAACAACCTCATCCTATGGAGAGCACTGCCCCAAGGAGTCTGTTAGTGAATGCAGCCTTGCGACGGTCTGAACGTCTATCGAACAAGGCCCAAAACAAGGACCGAGGTAAGATGGAGAATGCCTCACCTTACTCCGATGCCAATGCCAAGAGCAATCGAGAAGACGGTACCAAATCTCCCCGTGACTCTGAAAATCCATTCCTTCAGTCTGTTAAAGGTCCGGGTGTCTCTGCTGGTCGGGACAACGTCTCTGACCCATACCATTCTGCGACGTCGTTTGAGACCGTTACCGATTCAGACAGGAGAAGCCACTTCGAAGAACATACGAAAACTCGACGGCATCTTGTCAGAGACGTACCTAGTCAGCTACCTATTCAAAAGCACAATGTGCCAGATCATTTGCGCACCAGACTTCGTCCAAGGCAGACTTTCTGCGAGGGCCCTGTCGAATCTTCGCCGAACGATGCAAATGTAGATGGTTTACCATCCAATACCGAGCATGTTGCTAGTCCAGACCACAACTCGCCGCCCACCTTTAGGATCCCCAGCAAGATCCCACGGCGACCTAATTGCAACCAGCATCCGCAAAACTATCTACCGAGACACACTTCACTCTCCGAACCCCGCCTTGAGAATACACAACCCGGCAGAGATGAAGCACAAATAGTGGTCATTGATGTGTCAAAATTCGTTGATCGCTTTTTTTGGAACATGAGCGGTTCTGACGAGGCATGCTCTGCGCAAGGAGATGTTGGTCAAGCCTTGATAGGGACATTAATACCCCCATCCTCTGTGCCATCCCGTTTCAACTACACAGGCATAGTGCCACCACGGCTGACGGCCGAAGTGAAGAGAAACTTCCTTGAAAGCGCGCAGCGAATCACGGGATCACTCAAGTTGCAACAACTTCTTGTGGCATACGACCTTGATTTGTTTCTCCAAGGGTACGAAGGAGCAAGACCGATAAACCCTTCCGACGTTCTGGCCCTGATATCCGACTCTGACTCCGTTTCTTTCTCATACGGTAGTGAAGATGGACTCAAGCCGAAGTCTGGTGTGATGCAGCAACACCGAAGCCTCGATGACTTTGACGAAGATCGATGGATGGACATCGCCCAGCATCTTTCTCCGCAGGATATAAGAAATCTACGTCTTGTCAGTCGAGCACTGGCCCAACGTTTGGGGCCGATTCTCTTTCGCAATGTTGTGGTGAATTTCGGCAAAAGATTCTTTGACATTGATGACACTGGATGGGAGAGCAGATGTGGGCACCCTCCTTCGAATTCCGTGCTGAAGAAACACGGAGATAACATCAACCAGTTTGGGATAGCATTCGAGTACGACCTGGATGGCCTCGCCAACGCGTCGGAGAAAGTCATAGAAAAGGAACAAGACGCGTGGTTCGGACGCTTTACGTGGCCGACAGAGAACTATCCACGTTATCCCTCCCTTCAAGCACAAGAGGACCTCGTAGATCACAATCGACCCTTGCTCAGAGAAGCCTTGAAGCACGTAACTAAAGCTTCTGAATTGGGACTTTGCATTGACAGTGGGCATGGATGGCTAGAAGGGCCCGACATATCTGATCTTGCTTTATTCCAGCGCCGGACAAAGAACGGCAGCGCGATCTTTGGCGACACATTCAAGACCGAGGACATGTGGACCACCCTGGGACGCAATCAATATTTCCACTGGGCTCAGCAGAATACCATCGATGAGACTACCAAATGGCTGAATAGAGAAGCGTGCGACGACGCCGGAAATTCACCTCACCGAGCGAGTACCTCTACCACGGACGAGATCGATTTCGTGAATCATGTTGGAACTACTAGTATTGAGAGTTTCCGAGAGAAGCGTAAACCGGCAAATGATTTTGAGGATGCGCACATTGGGGTTTTCTCTAGCACTCGACGGATTCGCCCGGGCTTCGACTCTCACAGTGCAAGCGTGCTTGGTGCACATCCGAGCCAGTGGCCGCTGATATTTGGTGGTTACAATCTCGCTGCAGAGCTGGGAGGCGTCAATGAGCGGCTACCCACAAAAATTGCACACCCTTATTGCTCCCCTTTGCTTCCAGGTTCGCTGACAGAAGCACAGGCTCAGTGGTTGATGGAGACTGCTTGGGCTCAGCGGGCCTTTTTGTCTGCCTATACCACGGCCGTCATCACTAACAAGCAGAACTTCACCAACATCCACACTCTCAGAATCAGTAAATTATCCTCAGGTCTTTTGCCATCGATGGAGCAGCAGGAATTCTGGAGGTCTCTCCCGGGACTGAAGAATTTAAAGATCCTAGTCAGTCCAGACTGGCGGCAGGATTATCTCATCGGCGACCGTGCCTTTGCCACGAATATGCTGATATCTCCTGCAAAGGCTGCCGAGAGGTTCACCCGGTTCTTGAGACTCCACGTCACCAAGCTGGAGACTCTGTTGAGTCTGACGGTTGGTTACGCCGGAGGCGGAGAAGATGCGGTTGGCATGTTTGCCCGTAACCAACATGTTTTGTTCGCTCCAATCGTGGAAGATCCTAGAGACTGGCTTCACCGTCCTGCCCGACCTCCATGGGTGACCAGGTTCGATCACGTTCGCGAGCTCAAATTCAAAAATTGCTGGTTTACCCCTTGGATGTTGCGAGCATTCATGGAAAAGAGTAAGGACACCAGTCTTCACACCCTCAACCTCGACTCTGTCAGTATGACGGCCATCCACGATTCGAGCATCGACAATCGAATATTGGCTCAGGGCATCGGGTCGCGTTGTGCGTGGCCTCGATCTTCGTGGCTCAATGAAACGCTCTCAGCCAGTACTGCTTGGTGTCAGGTCCTTGATGACATCACTCCAGGAGTTACATTGCTTGAGCGCAAGTACGATGCCGGTATGATCGACGAGATTCAACATCCACGACCCAAAAGGGCATTCCGCGGCCACGTGCGGAAACTGATTCTCAAGAGCTGTGGTTATGTCAAAATATCACTACCGAAGACTGGCATCTCGGGGTACAGCCAGAACGCGCTTCTTGCGCATTCTCATGTTCCTATGGACCAGGGTCTTTTCAAGCGTATGCAACAATATGTCAAGGTCCCATCCTCCTCAACCGCAGGGGCAGGTGAAGATGCAGAGACCCACAATGGCCCGGCCGGAGTTCTTCGAGCCAAGCGAGGTGATGATCTTTCTCGCCGGCATATCATGCTGAGTACCATCGCGCCCAACGGCGAGCCGTATCCTTGGTTAGGCACATTGACGCAGTGTGTCCATCCGGTTGAGAAACGAGTCCTGGAGGAAGCCTGGGGCATGACCTTTGGTTGGCAAGATGATTTGGCGCGTTTCGGTGCTGTGGAAGATGGATTCTTCGAAGGTGGCACGGGCCGATTCAGCGGTGTTATCGAAAGGGATCCCAGTGAAGAAGAAACGATATCAGATTAGATGTGCAACTGACGACCGATGATATTGAGATTTGTTAGCTAGGTATGGATTGGCACGCGGGTTGTACTGAGTCTGCAGTGCCTGATGTGAGTTTGTGTTGGAAGAAAACGGGGATGGCAGCAATGGCTATATCTCCTTTTGCATTTTGCATTCTGTTTTTTTTTGTTTCTTTTTTTTTCACGTTTTATGAGGATCAACTGATTACTCATTGAGTGTGTTTAGAATCACCGTCATCTCCCGGCCGGGGGGTGTTATGCCATTGACCTAGGAACGCGAGAGAGACTCAGAAGAAGGCAGATCTCAAAAGTATTGTTACACTATTATTGACTGTTGTAACTTCAAAAGAGACAAGACAACAGGAACCCGTGAGAGGCCGCCGAAAACAGGACTTTCTATTCACGATGGGAGTGAGATGTCTGATATCTTGATTTTCGTCTTCTACACACCCACCGCCTGGGGTGGTCCCGCCAACACGTCCAAACACGTCAGGATCATCCTCCCGACCTGCCAGTGTCTTCTGGATCCAAAAGCCTTCCGCGCCCAGGCCATGGCCGCCTCGGCGTCGCCGTCGGCCACGCCCACGACCTGCATCGCGCCCACGGAGGCTCCGCACACCAGGCGCCAGGCGATCAGAAACGCCTTGTAGGCGTACAGGAGGACCCACGGCGGTTCCGAGCCGGGGGCCGGCGCTGCGTCGTCGACCTGGCGCAGGAACCAGTCGACGTGCGGCCGGATGGATCTGGCCGTGTCGGTCTCGACCAGGAACTCGCACGGCGGCGCGAGGTGGGTGGACTCCTGCAGCAACGCGTCCACGCTCCCTCCCACGATGCCGCCGGTGTGGGCGGGAGACCACGTCTGCAGCTCGATCATGGCCATCTGCCATGTCGCCTCGCACAGGACGGCCGACGAACCCCTCGACCTCCCCGCGTCCACCCGGAGGCGGACGAGGGGGCGGAGGGCCTCCAGCGACGACCTCAGAGGCTCCAACCTCTCGATGCTGAGCCGCCCGGTCATGGTCAGCCAGCCGGAAATCTCGCGGACGCTGGAAATCATGAACTGGGCGATGTTGACGGCCCCGTACGCGTCAAAGTCCGGAATCGAGTCGACGTCCGGGTGGTCATCGGAGAGAAAGCGTCGGACGGCGTCCCCGTACTGCATGGGTGGTGGCTCGCCGGCGTGGCCCCCTGCGAGCAACCTCCGGTGCGCCCACTGCTCTGCCGAGGCGGCCGTCCAGCAATCCTCCGGACAAGGCAGATCGTGTTTGATTTCCAGGTGCGAGAGCGACCGCGGGATCGAGAGGAACTGGTACCACAGCGCGTCCATCTGGTGGAGGGCAAACAAGGTCCGCTTGTGAGACTCGGCCGTGACGAACTCTCGCCACAGAGACCCCAGATCTTCACCCGCCGCGGCAGGGCTCGGGACCGTTTGCATCAGACCCCCCGAACGCGCGAGGAATATCATCTTGGAATGCATCCGCAGGCCATGTGCCGAGTCTCCGCCACAGAGGTACATCATGGCACACACCTGAAGCAGCAGATACGCCTGGATCATGGCCAGGCTGTTTGACCAGTCAGCTGTCGTGCCTTCTTCGTTTGAGTCAAGGAGCACACGTGCGTGGTGGAAGCAGCGCGCAGAGAGTCTCGCCCCCGAGCCGAGTGCGCCACCGCAATCCGGGTCCTCGTCATATTGATACGCCAGACTAAGCATGCCGAGAATCAAGTAGTCAGCGGCGCGACCGGCGTCGAATGTCGGTCGATGCAGAAATGGGAAAAAGTTGGAGACGTGTGCAAAGTAGTGGTGTACGCCTCGCGCGATCTGCTCCGGCGAGGGAAACCAGTCTTTCCGATGGCCTTGCCGATCTTCTGACGGAGAAACGCTCTTCCTGTGAGGAATGAAACTGTGATGGATTTGACTTGGACTGACCGTGGAAGGAGGTGGTGGCGACGAGCTCGTGTGCTGAGCACCAGTGTGACAAGAGAGCTTGGGAGCCGAGGATCCCAACTGCAGACCTCGTTCCCCGTCAGCCGCGTGGAAGACTGGTCGATTGATGTGTGTCGATCCTGCTGAAATTCCTGCCGAGCCTGAGTCGGTCGAAGAATTGTCGCCTCCATCGCTTATAGGGCTGGCACTTGCGAGGTTCGTGCCGTCTTCGCCGTACTGGTGCGCACCGTGGTGCACTGGACCTTGCTCGTCCTGCGGTCGGGGGTTCCAAGAAGGGTAGTCCATCAGAAGCGAGCCGTAAGGGCTCGACTGTGTCCGGGTCAAGTCGTACTGGCGGTCTGACGGGGACACAGACAGTGTCTGCTGTCTGGGCCAAGATCCCTGTTCCTCCGGCTCGTGGCCGAGTGTCGACGTGTCCTGCCGAAGTCTCTTTGTGGGCCGGGAGTCTTCCCCTTCTAGATGGACCTTCTTCATATGGCGGCGGCGAAGATCGGCCCGCGAGAACGTAGTGGTACAATAGTCACACCTGTGCGAGGGAGCCTCCTTTGAGCGCGAATGCAGCGCAGCGTGCCGCTTGAGGTTCTCATTGCGCGTGAAGCGGCGGTGACAAACATGGCACTCAAAGGGTTGATAACTCATGCTGACGGCACCGACAATAGCGCTCTGTCTAGAAGGCTCTCTGCCTGCGGGATACAACAGTGTCTGGCCCAGTAAGAGAAGAGCCGATTCGAGACTTGTCCTGCGGAGGTCATGCACTTCAGACTACCTTCTGGGCTGGCTCTCGGTCCGAACAACACGAAGCAGATCCCCTTGATATCTCTTCAGATGCCCTAGTGATCACATACACGTCAGATCCGTATCGCTGGATGTCGATGTCGTAGAATCATGAAAGGAAGCCAGCCGTAGACAGAACACATAATAGGATACTGCTATAAGGGCACTTTCGAGTGGCACCAACTGATAAGACGCGAAGAAGGTTTGGATGCATTCCAATTAAAAGATAAGCGGCTACTGAGAAAGACCAATGGGCAATGGTGCGGCTTTCGGCATTTCAGTCGATGGGTTTAATCGGGGCGGAACAGGACGCACGGAGACGGGGATCACTTTCTTTTATCTTCTCAGCACAGTCGTCGGCGATATGGAGAACTCCAAGTAAGCGACACAATTTTCCTACAGCTTAACAGAGAGTCGTTCTGCACACTGCTTCGTTCGCAGCCAAGTCCTATCAGAGGTGCGGCCTAGACCTCGACAGCCACCTTTGATGGTCGAACTATCCACCATATCTACGCTGCAGCAAGTTGGCAATGGCGACACATCCACTCCATCCCCCCTTCAGCCTTTTTGTTTTCTACACGGGAAGGACGACCTTGACGCCTAGGTACTCCCGTTGCTGCATGAGCTTGCCGTCGATGAGGACTTGATCGGCGCCAATCCGATTGCGCGTCGTGTCCGTCGGATCCGTCGCTGTAGCAATCTGGATCTCTCGCCATTCACGATTCGTAGGCACGAGTTGCCCCTGGAGCGTACGTTTTTTGAACTCACTGTACACCCCTTGATCTTCCACACAGCCTTCTCGTTGGAGGAGAGGCGAGGCTAGTGCACAACTGCGTCAGCAATTACCCTGCATCAGGGATGAAGATGATACACGTACTTTTCACGGGTTCCATGCGCAAGTCGCCGACAGAGCTATTGAACAGCACCAGGGAAAGCCGCTCTGACTGCGCCTGATCTGCCGGTGGCTTGAAGACTCGGTGACGAGTTGCCTTGAAGTGTCCACCTGAGACGATTTCTAGGGTGTCTCCAATGTTGATGACGAGCGCTCCGGGCTTGTACGGCACATAATACCACTTCTCGTCACGGCCCCAAATTTGGAGACAGGAGATTGGAACAGAAAAGAGCAGGGTCGTCAAGCCAAAATCCGTGTGGCCGTGCATACGAAGGCCCTTGGACGCCTCTTGGGTCCCTTTCTGCACAGGACGGAACAGAGCATGCCGGAAGTAGCCCTCCCCGGTTGGGCTCCCGTGCGATTGCACATTATCCCACAGGTAATCGTCGGGAAGCTCCAGAACGCGCGAAAACAGGGTGAGCAACCGACGATTGACTGATTTCGTAAGATAGTTGCAAAAGTCCTCGATCTCATCCATGAAGGGGTGCAAGCACCGTGGAACTCGGTCGATGTCTTCCCACTCACGTGGGTACCAGTTGAACTGCTCGATGCCATCGGGAGTGCCGCGGTGGCGCTGAGGCGTGAAAAGGGATGATCAGCACAAGACAGCTGAATTTTGAGGTCTGGGTTGAACCAACCCACCTTGAATCCAAACGGATGTTTGTAGCCAGACCACTTGCCAGTGTCTGGATCGAAAAGTAGCCGCTCCTTGTCTTTTCCGCTTATGTTGTGGTACAGATACTGGGCAAGAGCAAATTGACGGTGCAGCTGTGTTCGAGATCGGCTCATCAGCGCCTGTAGTCTCTCCGAATATTGGGTTTAGCCCTCACCTGTTCCAAGGAGACGCCATAGTTCTCGAGAAAAAGAAAGCCATCATCACGGATGGCCCGCTTGACCTGCTGAACCAGGTCATCCGCGACGGCAGGGTCGTCAGAGTCAAGTAAAGATAGATCAATCGACGTGAGCTCCGCAAAATCGTGTTTTTCTTCCGTGACGGGGGGAGGGATCCATGGTGGAACAAAGGGTTTACCTGGGAGATTCGCTGCAGGTGGGTTGAATGGAGCTGTAGGTGCCATGCTTTGCTGATGAAGTGAGACGTACAGCTGCTCACTGGCCTCGTCTGTGTCCGCGTCCACTGCCGGTGCTACTTAATTATATACCTCTATAGCACACGTGGGGCATCAAGCTGTGGCCTGGCCCATATTGACAGTCGAATTGTCGATTGAGCTCCTCAGTCAGGAGATCAGGCACCGAGGCGCCGTGGAGGATGTTCTGACGGGCCAGGTTGGATATCTGGGGGATGAATAGGGCAGAGCTGAAACGGCACCGCTTCGCATCTGACCCAGTAGGTCCTCTCCAGCAGGAACGAAGTACGCCTCCTGCTCCTCCTGCTGGTGGCGCTGTTCCTCATCTCCGACCATGTGCTGAGCTCACTGGGCCATGCTGCTGTGATCTCGGAGCGTAGGGAGAAAGCGTCGTGCGCGTGAGAAGATTAAGTGGAGCCAGTGGGAGGAGCTCCTCTCATATTGTGCAAGGTCACCGACAAGCTTCCCCTACGGAAGCGCCCACGAGAGGAGCTCCTCTCACTCCGATACCCGTCGGAATCTACCAAATGGGGGCAAGGCTGTTGTTTCCCAACGTCAACGGTGCATTGATAGGACCAGGGAAAGGCACAGGGAGATGGTCGGCGTACGAGAGAGTCCATCTACAAAATCCGAAGCACCTGCTTAGTGCAGGACTAGACTCGCACTGCTTCCGCATCCAACATCTCTGTCCTCCCAGATCATTTCACGTACAACTCTGCTATCTAGAGCACGATTTCGATTCACGACCTTTTGCACCTCAAGTCACCAGCCCCAACATGTCACGACAACTGATATCCAGCGAAAAGTTCCCTCCTAAACCGCATAATTGTAAGTCTCTCTTCGTATGAAGTTTGGCGGTCCTCTCTCATGCATTTTGTGAAAGGTCCCGCGGTCAAAGTCCCCGGCCTGGTATTCTGTGCAGGCCAAACAGCTACAGGAGAGATCAGACAGGCAACAGTGAGTTTGGCGTCTGTATAGCAGGCCCGTGTTTTGAAGATTAACCAATCTTGTCTCAGAGAACAGCGCTACAGAACTTAAAGGAAGTTCTTGAGCTGGCAGGATCGTCCCTTGAGAGAGTCGTCAAGTACAATGTGTACCTAGCCGACATGAAAGATTTCGCAGCAATGAACGAGGCGTACATCGGATTTTTACCTCAGCCAATGCCATCACGATCATGTCTCCAAGCAGTCCCTCCTGGCGATGGAACCGTCATTGAGATTGAGTGCATTGCACAAGCATGAGTAGTACACTTGGGACGACTGTCTATGTGTGACATTCAGAATACTAGGGAGAAGGTCTTTCCTTTCAGCAAAACATAGAAGGAATATCCGCCAAGCGCTCCGCAGTAGGTGTTTGATAATCTTTCGGGACGCGGCGATGTGATTTTGGACAATAAGATACAACAGTGGGCGGGCAGTAAGGAGGCCATTGAAGATGAGCTAGAATAAGGCAAATCTTTGTCTTCAACAGACGACCGAAGAACTGAGCTCCACCAAGTCATTGTGCAAATAAATGTAGTTCACGCCAATAAATACTTTCATTTACAGAATTTAAACCATGCAACGGCGCCACAATTGGATATAGATGGCCAGGATTATGTTCGGCTGAGAAGTGGTTTCCAGAGCGGGAGTCAGGAAAAGGGTGTCATGATCCAATACTACCAACATAGTCTTTCGCGGACCAGGGAGCGTAAATATCAGACGCAACCCTACCTGCACACTGCATGGAGAAGTTTCATATCTCCCGGTCCAGCACTGTATTTGATCCCCTTTGGCGATGTGATAGACAAGACTCCTCGCATTTTATGCAACCTTTACTGTCAGGACCGAGCAATCTTGAGCTCAGCTACGTACCAATTCTGGATTGCCTTTGTATCCCCCGTTATGGCGACCAAATCATACCTCTTTTTGGCTTCCTTTGCGAGCACACCATCGTTCACCATACGTCCAACCCACTTGCCGTGTGCGCGGCCTGCCGCAATGATTTTGTCGATGGCGTTGTTGAACTCTGCCTCATCGCCTCGCGCAGGCACGTATCCGAGGAGGGATTGCGCGAGGTCGTTGGGCCCGACAAAGACCAAGTCCACACCCGGCACGGCGGCTATGCTGTCGACATTCTCAACGCCGGCGCATGTTTCGATCTGAACCATGGTTAGGATGGTCTCGTTGGCGGACTTCATGTACTCGGCAGTACTCAGGCCGTGGGCGATCGCCGGGAAAGCTGAGCCCTGACCGCGCATGCCCTGAGGCGGAAACTTGCTTGATTCCACCACCTGTCGGGCTTCGTCCGGGGTATTGATCTGAGGGACCATGATTCCGTGCGCACCCGTGTCAAGAGCACGTTTGATGATGTCGTGGGCAGGACCGCGAATACGAATGATGGGCGACACTCCTAGAGCTGAGATGGCCGCGACAGCATTGTGCATGGCATCGTCCCCAATGTTGCCATGCTCGCAATCAATGACAATGCCGTCGACTCCGGTCAGGGCGACAATCTGTGCCATCCGTACAGATGGCAGAGCCATGAACGTCAACATAGGAACTTCTCCATTCTTGAGTTTGTTGAGAATCCTCAGCCGAGGATTCTGAATGTCCGTGCTGTGGGCGCTGGTATAATTGATTGTTGTTTGCTTTGCCATGGTGTGGTCGCCGGCGCTCGATATGCTCTGATCCTAGATGGGTAAACAGCACAAGTCCTTCGAAGCAGTCGATGGATGATTGGAGGCCACGGAGAGTGCTATACGAGAAGACCATAGTACATCAAGCCGACTTTGTAATCCAACCTCAGTCCCTCCTTTGATAAGGAGTGTAGGCGGTGCTAAGCTTAGGATCCTGGCGAAGACGGAAGTGGATCTTTCCTCACCGGAGGAGCTCCTCCCATGCATTCGGGGAGGAGCAGCGCACCACTGTGCTCAACAGCATCAATGGATCATAGGTCGCCACCGACTGACTTGCGGGTTTGATAACATCGGGCCAGGGAATCACGGATTCCGTAGACTTGAGGGTAATGGCAAAGAGAAAATTTTGATGGAGTTGTCGCTTAAGATATGTGTCGTAAGGCGAGCGGGTAGGCGAATAGAAAATCCTCCGGCAGGATGCGTGCTAGGACCGTTTCGCATCGTTGTGACATCGTATCGCGACCAAGAGCCATCGTCAGGTCTTCCAATATCCCCAGCAAGTCCACATGTTGCACTATAGCCGCAGATGCATCTGGCTCTTTGTCTACGGAGGCGGAGGCCATTAGACATTCCCCACTCAAGCCGAGCCTTTCCCTTCTCGTGCACTTGAACTCTAGCATTGATAAGAGCCCGGTGAGCTCCTCCGTCAGGACCTACGACCTCATCTATAAGGACAGCTTGGTCCTCTCGATACGATGGAACGATATACCCAGTCGTCAAGCTGTCTTCCGGGCTATAGCTGTATCATACGCAGCATCAGCTGAGGCGTGCAGGAACATTCCCGCCAACAGAGCCGACGGCGCGAAACCAAGCCATTGCTTCTACGACCACACACCCCAGTTTTCCAGACGGCGTCGGCAGAGTCGACTTCTTGCTACTGCAGTCTGAACAAGACCGTCGCAGTACCTTGCTGGCCGTGAACATGGCACCTCCACCAACATCCGGACCCCTTCCTGAGAATACTGGGGGACATACCATGGAGCTCGACAAAGGAAAGGCCACCGGCGTCACTGAAGATGCTGCATCCTGCCAAGAAGGACAGCTAGAGCTCCAGGCTATGGCAGCCAGACCGAGACCAGCCACGCTCGACAGGTTCAATGATGCTGAGTTGGGACTTCTGAGCCAGAAACTCGTCCGTAAAATCGATCTGTTCATCCTGCCGACGATTGGGATCTTGTACATCTTGAACTATATCGACCGCCAGAACTTGGCAGCGGCTAAGCTACAGGGAATCACCAAAGACCTGAACATGACCACCGAACAGTTCGCCACTTCAATTTCAATCCTTTTCGTCGGGTACCTGCCATTCCAGATTCCTAGCAACCTCCTCATTACGAAGATCTCCCGGCCTGGAATGTACATCTGCGTTGCCGTGGTTATCTGGGGCAGTATTTCCGCTGCCACGGCGGCTGTGAACTCCTATGGTCAGCTCCTTGCGGTGCGAGTCATTCTTGGTGTGGTCGAAGCCGTCTTTTTCCCAGGAGCGATCTATTTCCTTTCGGCCTGGTACACCAAGCGAGAGCTCGGGAAGCGCATCGCGGGGCTGTACATTGCGCAGCAAGTTGGCAACGCCTTTGGTGGATTGTTCGCCGCCGGAATAGGGAAGCTCGATGGAACACACGGCATCGCGGGTTGGAGATGGTTGTTTATTATCGAAGGGAGCGCCACGGTCGGCATTGGGGTCATCTGCGCCTGTCTCATGCCAGAGTTCCCGCACAACAGTCGCATACTGTCACAGCCGGAACGTGACCTGGCGGTGTGGCGGATCGAGTCCGAAGCAGGGGCCGCAGAGGGCACGGAAAAGGAGAGCGTAGCGAGAGGCTTCGCGAAAGCTTTGTCGGATCCCAAGTTGTTGCTTTTGATCTTTTGCAACATGCTTTCACAGGCCCAGGGTTCCATTGCCAACTATTTTCCGACCCTCATCAACTCGCTCGGCTACGGATCGACTGACAGCTTACTCCTCACAGCACCGCCTTACGTTCTGGCCGGCTTCGTCTACTACGGGATCACGTTTTGGTCGGATCGCAAGAACACGGTGTATCCAATCATCCTGTGCTGCATTTCGATCGCCGTATGCATGTACATCATACCCATGGCCACCACCAACGTCGGTGCACGATACTTTTCAATGATGCTTTTGCCCTTCTCCTCGGTTGGTCCCCAGATACTCCTCTACAAAACCATCAATCTCCACCTCGCGCGGCCGATCTCAAAACGAGCAGCGGCTTCTGCCCTGGTCAATGCCATCGGAGGCACTTCAAACATCTGGGCTTCGTATCTGTACTATTCGGCTCCGCACTTTTACGCCGCATTTGCGACGTTGATGGGCTGTGCATTCGTATTCGCAGCTACTCTCACCTTCTACCGCTACCTGATTCTGCGTGAGAACAAACGCCTTGACTCGGGCAATCCGCAGCAAATCGCAAAAGCCATGAAGGGTGGTGTGACACAGGAGATGGTGGATCTTGGCTGGCGTTACGAGATGTACTGAGCGCCCGACGAGGTAAGTGACCAATGGTTTCGAGAAGTTGTATCCCATAGAGCAGTTACAAGCAGCAATTCCCTCTCGGGTGACGTGGGCAACGAGAGGAAGACAAAGTTTTATGTGTAGTCTACAGAGAACCCAAAGAGTCTTCCGCCCGCTGTCTTGGTCAGATAAGTAAGATCTATGGCATGATTGAGAACCATTCATCTTACTCATCGAGCGGACGAGTCCTTTTCTTTACGTGAAGCAAGCACGCTTGACGACACATTGTCCGACTCGAGATAGGGTCCAAGACAAGTCGACTGTGTTTTGCTGCGGCTGAAACCGTAACAAGAGATACTTCTTTTTTATTTATTCTCGTTGTCGTTGCCGGTGCTGTTGTCGTACTCATTGTAGTTGTCACCAAGAGCCTTTGTTTGATTAAGTGAATGAATGAATGAATGAGCCTTTCGAGGCAATCACTGTTTCTCAGAGCCGTATCAATCGATCTTTACTTTAAAAAGTTCTCGACATGACGGTGTCTCGAAGAATTCCACTTTGAACAGTTAGACGTATTTGCTTGAATTTGCCATTAACAGTCAACAGCGAACGACAGAGGTTTGTCACTTTCTCGGTAGTAACAACAACAACAACAACAACAACAACAACAACAACAACAACAACAACAACAACAACAACAACAACAACAACAACAACAACAACAACAACAACAA
>NW_015622514.1:3612979-3748888 GCF_000836115.1 Exophiala spinifera
ACAACAACAACAACAACAACAACAACAACAACAACAACAACAACAACAACAACAACAACAACAACAACAACAACAACAACAACAACAACAACAACCACAAGGATATCAACAATCATCATGCCTACCGGGAGAGAGTTGATGTCAAGGAACCCACTCACTCCTTTCCATCGGCATGGTAATACCTCGATTCAAGCCTCTTCTCGAGGTCAGGTCACGACAGGTGAGCATGAGCAAGATCAAGGAGCGCGACTCCGGCAAGCTAGAGTCGAGATCCAACAGCTCGAGCAGGCCATAAAAAACATGAAGTGCGGCGACAGTCTCGAGGAGGTCAGCACGGTGCTGATGAAATCGCCTGAATGGACCGTGACGTTTCAGCATGCGACCTATACGCTGTCGGCGGTCAAGATCGGGAGGATGTTGCTGCAAGACGCGCAAGCGCAGCTTCCAGCAGCAGCAGCAGCAGCAGCAGGGAGACGACAGGTCCAAGATCACCATGTCTGCACGGACGACCAGTACAGAGCGATAGTGAACGAGACCATGGCGAGGATGAGATGTGGAATCAAGATCGAAGAGGCATTGACTCAAGCCAAGGCTGAAGTCGAAGCTGGACGTATCTAGTTAGCCCGCTTGCTAGCTGGACATAGCGAGCATGGAGTATGGTATGGTATGATATGGTATGTATGCTTCAGATGTGCGATTGAGACTGGGGTTGGTTGAGAATGTAGTTCAGATTGAGAATGAAAATGATCATGATGGCAGACAAAGTTCGCATTGATCGATAGAAATCGCCATAAACTCATAAGCTGATTCGGTAAGGAGGCATTGAATGGCAGCGATGAGCTTCTCGTCTGCACACCTTGAACCATTCTTCTCCTTGGTGTTGGTCGCAAGGGACAGTTGCCTTCATTTCAGCGTCGTCGCGAAAGGGAAACTTCAACAGACACCCATTGATGCAAATTGATATATTTACATGACTCAAATTCAAGTATATATATATATATAGATATATATCACAGTGCAAACTTGACGAGCCTTATTTTTGCTTTTTTGATCCAACGAGATATTCCATGGATGGCCAAGTATTTCTGTTGGCGCCTGAGCGCAAAAGAAAGGACACACTTATTGTGATGCAAGACGTTAGACACAGTCACATTCATACTTCTGCAGACGTTCAGCTGACTTCAGGTTCGGCCCTCACTATTCCAAGACATGCCAGAACAATGTCGTAATCTGTGCAAGGTCGACCATAGGTGAACCATCTGCAGTGGATTTCGCAGTACTGGTACTTGTCCAGAATTGCACTACAAGACAACCGCCGTCTCAAGAGCTCCCACTCCGCGCTAGGGGTTCTCGGGCGCAGAGCGAGTCGGTGTAGCTGATGCCTTACTGAAAGAGGCATCACCGTGGAGGTCCAGTATAGCTGGCTTGAGAAGTGGTTGGAAAACCAAGCGTCCAACGCCCGCCCCGCAGGACGGTTCACAGATCGCCAATCAAGGGCATCCCTGGAAAAATTCGGGTAATCATACCATGACTCGTATCGTTGCAATGCCAGGAACAAGAACATGCCGAAAATTGGATATACTTCTAGCTTGTTCTCAAGTTCCCAGACAAGCTCTTCCCCTGCGTCGGTTGTGACTCTTCTGCAATAAAACAGGTTGTACGCTTGGAGCATTTTAGGTATCATGGCGCGAACATCTATTGGGCAAACTTCGCGCAAAGTGTCGACACGGCAGGTCGCAAGGACACGATCGTAGTGCCGGCGCGAGGTCAGAGCCAAGCAAACAGCCGAAGGAGCGTCAAGGTATGACACAATGATGCTGTTAAGTTCCGCTGGAAGTGATGATAGCGTGGGCGGGTTAAACCTGGCGGGGATTTTGGAAAGATCCTGGAGAGGAGGCGGGACGTGCGATGGTGCATGCCGCCCGCTCCTGGTCGGTGCCTTGCCCCTATTGTGTGAGCTGTTAGTGTTCACGCCTTTCGCTTTTCTCACGGGATGAGTGGTCGAGGCGGAAGAAAATGTTACGGCATCACCAAAATGAAACCCGCCCTGGTCATTCAAGGTGATCGAGACCTGTGCATGCGCTGGTGTTCGCACGGCGGGCGGTATGGTAAGGTCTGGATTTCTTGAAGAGTCGAGACCTGTAATAATCAGTTAGCAGTGTGCAGATCAGGAATGGGAAATTGTAGACGAGTGAAACTTACCAATTGTCATGTTTCGGATCCCGACTATAATCTTCTCCATGTCGGCCTCGGCTTGTTGGTCAGGCGTCAAGACTGGGGCCACTGGAAGCGCTCGCACGGCTCTACCAGAGAACCTGTTGATTCTCCTTCGTTCGATCGACATTTTATGAGGTTATTTAAAATTTGAAATTGGGTAACAAGACGCGGAATAGCTGGATGGGATGTAGACAAACATATATATATATATATATAGATATGACAGACCAACAAAGCGGCATTATGCTTTCGAATCGGACAAGCAGTGGTGAATGCAATATGTCGGTGACCGCATTGACTGGAGGTGGCCTGTAGAAAGGGACAATTCCCTGGAGTTAAGAATATCTCTGTTGATGCTTGTTGTGATTATTCGTTCACCTTTATTGTTTTGTTCCGATTGTGTAAAATCAAATAAGTGCACTTTAGTTCCTTTTGTAGTGCTCTGGTGCGACTGAGACAAATCTCGATGCTGTCTCAGCAGACATGCGTGGTGAATTGGAAATGGTATTCCCACAACAAATGTGGAAAGGGTCATTGGACCATAGTGACGCTTGGTGTTGTAGGTCGCGCGGAAGCATCGAAATGACTTTTCACTCGGTGATCAACCCGCCAAGTGCAACATGGCAGGGGAATCGGCTAGGACAAGCACTCGCATTGTACGGTGATTCTCAAAAAAGCCAGAAGAGATTCTCTTGTGAGTATCCTCATGATCTGGAAATCTTGCTATCATATTGTTCTTTGGACGAGCTTTAAGTTGATGATTTTTGCCACTCATTTAGCCACTTCTGCCGCTCAGCCCTGGCAGCTGATCCTCCGCTCTGCTGCCCATAGGTGGCCGTTCTGCTTCATTCCTTGCTAATACACGAGCATTGTGATGACTCATTCGCCCCTCTTCTGGGTATATGGCTTTCCAACTCGTGCCAGAGAAAGCATGACGCACTGTTCTGGCGGCGCTTTGCCACATGCGTGTTGAGAGATATGTAACCTATCGGGGTCCTCACTTCAGGTCAACCGTTCAGATAATGATCACCGAAAGTTGAAGTGATCTTTGTCTCTCTGGTGGGTGGCCAAGACAGAGGGTGAGGCGGCCGATTCTGCATCCCACCCCTCAATATTAGACCGCAATCGAGTAGGAGTTCCAATGTTGTGGATGCCTGCTTCGGAGGACTACGAAGTGAGTTGCAGGGAGTAGCTGGTTGGTAACACAGGATAGAAACTGCTGGTGCCTCCAGTAGCATGAGCACAGTAGGCAGCGCTTGAGTCTGCAATACTCCAAGACAGCTGCCGCTCTAGGCTGTTGTTGTCGTTGTTGTGACAATTGCCGTTTGCTGTTGTGTGTTTCTGCAGTGACTCGTGTACTTTGCAAGGATAGTTTGCTCGTGCTAGCCATTCAGCCGCAGAATAATTTCCCAGAGGGCCTGGGGAAGATGTTGACCACAACTGGACGTGCCAGTTTGACATAGGAGCTTGTTGAAGATTCTAGTCTTAACAGGAAATCCTCAGTGAGTCCGTCCTCAGGAGGAGTCGGCTGTCAAGGTGATGGCCAACAAACCCACAGAAGAAGGAAAGTTCGTTTGTTGCTGGCTGTGACTAGATGACGATTCGCAACTCATCAAAGGAAGCCGGAACAAAGAAACACAGTGCCACGGCCGCCATCACGTTCTTTCTCAAAGTGTACATAAACCATAGAAGGAGACGAGTTTGCATGAGATGTGACTGGTAAAACTGAGGGTTACAAACAGTAGTAAGCTGTTGGGGGATTGCTCTTGAAGAGCGCAAAAACATACGGCCTTACTGGTAGAGGCAGAGCAATCCGAGATCTGGATGATGATTGACAGCCAAGCTGTTCTCATTCACCAGGCAAAGAAACATAATGATACACCGCAATACCTTGCACATGTAAAAGACTGAGAAGACGGTTGTCAAGGACGGGTTGATGTACCGCAAGGGTGATGGATAAAGCAAACCGTAAAAGCGGCGGCAATGAGTCCATGTCCACAGCCACAGCCTTGCGCCAGGGACGAGTACAATGAGGTACAAACATTACCTAGGTACTCGTAGCCTTGCCGTGAGCCACGGGCCAAGATTTCCGCCAAGACAAACACGCCGCAATTTTCCCGACTCCCACATTTTCAAACTGCGCTCATCCAGAGAAGAAGACGCAGACGACGATTGACCTCGAACCAGCAACACTCTCTTCTTTCCAGCCCAACCTTTTCCCTCCTCAAGACCCGAATTCCACGTCACATTCGACACCCAGCAGCCATGGAGAACGAAAAGGGAGAGATTGTCGATCTGTAAGCAACCTCTCCGCGCCGGGAATCAGCGATTGCTCGTGCCTCCCCTCTCCCGAAAGGACAAAACTGGGCAACGTGAACTGAAAATGTCTAACTCGTCTTTCTTCTCTCCTCTAGCTACGTCCCACGCAAGTGCAGCGCGACCAACCGTATCATCAAGGCCAAGGACCACGCCAGCGTCCAGATCAGCGTCGGCAAGGTCGACGAGAACGGCCGCTACACCGGAGAGAACCACGTCTACGCCCTCTGCGGATTCGTGCGATCAAGAGCCGAGAGCGATGACTCCCTGAACAGACTCGCCCAACGGGACGGTTTCCTCAAGAACGTCTGGAGCGCACAGCCCACGAGATAAGCGGTGGATGATGTGACGGCGCGGTACAAGGGGATATGTGACCTACGGAGAGTTGTTGTGTGCCGCTGGGACGGATCGGTTTGGGGAAAGTTGTGTCCAGTGATGCGATCACCACTATCGAATGGTCAAACTTGCATGGACATGAAACAAACGGTGTTATTGCTACGCAGGGATGTCGTCAATGCAGGGATATTCGGCGCAGCTCGTCTCATGCTCAAGAGCTAGCTAGGATGGATTTCGACACGTAGATTGCCGAGTCGCCAAGTACGGCCTTGAAAATGGAAAAAAGAAACAACATTACTTCAACAGACATCAGAGTCACAGTGTCTTCGTATTACGAATCCTGCCTCTAGTGTTGTCCATTGTGCTACCCGTATCTGTGCTCTGACTCTTAATCTCGGATAGTCACAGCTCTTCAGAAGGTGGCTCATGTCTTGATGTTCGGCTTTGTATGTATAATGTTTTTTTCTACTTCCCCAGTCGTGGAATAGTGGTCTGAGGAAGCCTTGATGTGCCGGTAAACGGTTCACCCAGGAGGTCGGGACGTGAGGAGCTGCGGAGACATAAAAAGGGTTTCAGTAAGTCTGCGTGTGAATGACAGAAGCATATGGGTATCATGTCTAGGCTTCTTTTGTTTCGCATTTCCAGTGATCTTTCTCTTCCTTGTCAACTGATCTAGGATTTTCCTCTGCTCCTGCATAGCAGCTTCATCATCATAACTCATGGAAGTCTTTCCTCAGATAGTTAGTCCTTGTCTAGTCGCACAGCAGGGTTGGTCTCAATAAAATTGAGATCGACTTTGTGGCCGAGCAGTTCGCGGATATTGTTCACACCATATCTTGATATCTGTTAGCTGTTTTGATCCACATTCTGGTAGGATGAACTCACTTAATCATGGTAGGTCTTTCCAAGCTCAGCCCCCAACCATATATCCGCATGTCCTTGGGCAGACCCATTGGTTCTAGCATTTCTGGTCTGAACATACCACTGTTTCCAATCTCCACCCACTTCTTCAACCCCTCGTGGTAGCTGAAAATCTCCATACTGGGCTCGGTGTACGGGTTGTAGGCGGGCTTGAATCTCAGGTTGCGAATACCCATTTTGCCGAAGAAGACCTCCATGAAACCAATCAGACCACCAAGAGTCAACCCCCAGTCAGCGATAACACCTTCGACCTGATGGAACTCTGCCAGATGGGTCTGGTCAACGGTCTCATTGCGGAAGACACGATCGATGGAGAAATATCGTGCAGGTCTCGGGTTCAGTGCCAGTTTGTGTAGCATGTAGGTGGAGATGGCAGTAGTGTGTGTTCGAAGTACAAGTCGGAGAGATTCGTCTGCAGACCACGGGTATCTGTAACCTATCGAGCCGAACTTGCCCTCTTGGTGAACAGCCTTTACGTCCTCCCAGTATTGTTTGTAGTCCAGCGTCTTCTCTCTCGACTTTGTTCGTTTGTGAGTTGCAGGGAGCTCTTTTGATCCAGGAGAAGGTGGAATGGGGTCTTCTCTTGGAGGATCGGCTGTTGAAGGATCTAAGATGTAGAAAGTGTCCTGAAGGTCTCGAGCGGGATGCTGTTGTGGCACAAAAAGCGCATCGAAGTTCCAGAAACCAGTCTCGACGTAGCGATTTGTTGGCATCTCCTCGAAGCCCATCTCGAAGAAGATTTCTCGGAACTCTTGTCGCACCTTGTTGAGAGGATGTAGAGCACCAGATGGTGTTGGAGCACCTTTGGCCTTGAAGTTGTACGGTTTGAGTTGGACAGTCTTCCACGCACCCGAAGCCAGCATTTCCGCAGTCAAGTCTGTCTCTTCTTTTACGAACTCTGTCGAGAATTTTGGACCCTTGGTAATCTTGAAAGTCACCGTCTTTTGATCAACAACATATTTCCTCTTCTTGAAATCTGCCACAACCTTGGGGTTGTCTAGCGACTTCTTCTCACGGATATGTTGGAGTTGTTGTTGGACTTCGTCTACAATTTTGTCTGTCGTTGCTCTGAGAGTGTCTCCGTCTTTCTTGACCCATTTCTGTTTGAAAGCATCTCCTGAGCCGAATTTTGCGACATTTGCATCACCGACCGCAGTGGCTAGGTCTTTCAATTTCAAGCCTTCTAGCGCCGCTCGTACAGCTTCGAAAACCCTTGCTCCGTTGCTACCCTTCTCAGCAATTGCTTTGCCTTCTTCCGTCAGAATAAGTTGTAAATTGTCTATTTGCTCGACCTGGATGTACTCTCGTGATCTTAATCTGTCGAGGGCAGCCTTGACGGTACTGAAACTGGCATTGGGAAAGGCTTCGGAGGTGAGGACCGGTCCGTCTGCAGAGGCGAGAACCTGCAGAACTTGGGAACTCAAATCCTCGGCCATTTTTGTGACTTTGACTTCGAAGGTGCAAAGAGGACGGAAAGAAAACGCTGCAGAGACAAATTCAAGGTGCTTCAGTTGGGCTTTCCAACATTCGTGAATTCGCACCGCACATATGACTCCAAATCTGGTGGGTGAGAGTGATTCCGCAGATTGTCAAAAGCAGCGTGCAGTTTTTGGCGGTACATCACGGTGCCGCTTTTATTACCAGCCTTTACCCAAATCCTTCAAAGTAGTGTCTAAAGACCCCGACCAGACGAGAGGACTCGCTTCTACTCAATCCTCCGAGACCTTAAGCGGTGTTTGGGAGCCGCATTGTTGGAAATGCACCGTCTGACCTGAGGATCGATGGTACGCAACCGGAGTATCAGGACACGAAGCGTAGCGATTGTCTGAAGCACAAGGACCATCTGTCTACTGCCTATGTTCACATCGTCCTCCCTTGGTGTTATCGAGTGCACTCATCTCACCTTGTGCTCGAGATTCACTTCAAGGATTCGAACTCATTTTGCCAGCCGATTGTCGACCACCGGGGATCGGGACGTTGTGCCATTTTTGGATAACATGTCCTATTCTATGTTGATGAGACTCTGGACTACGTGGCCATAAACAGGCCCCTGCGAAACCAGCAACTCGACTAGAAGAACTAGTAGGGTTTGCCTCTTGCAGCACAGCCCCATTTCTGGGTTTCTTGATGGTTCTTGCTGAGCCAGACACTTCGAAGAGTGGGCCAGGAAGGGTCGTCAAAGGGACAAATTGATTGATGGTGACACGTTTGAAGCGTGAAGCCGTCCTGTATCACTGAATGATGGCACCGTGAGAGGCCATTACTTCCATATCCTTGCAAACCACCCACGAAGCTCGTTCCGTGCTTGTCGTATCGCTCCTGGTCAGCGTCTGTCTGACCAGTCGCTACAAGACGGCGATGTCGCAATGTGAGACGTCCTCCGTCATTTGACATTGACCACCACGGGACTTGAGGCGTCCGGATCGCGTTTGCGCTTCTTCTGCTTCGCGATCCCCTCTTTATGCAGGAGTCGGACCACCGTGTCTTTGGCGATCTTCATACCAGACTCATGTAGCTCGTGAAGGAGTTTGGGATAGGACCAATTCGGATTACTCCTGGCAAGACGCAGAATCTGGCGTTTATCGCGAGGGCTAGTTATCTCAGGTCTGCCCGAGCGCGGCTGTGATACCTGCTCGGCTCTTTTGTGGGCTAGTTTAATGGTACCGCGCACCGTCGTCACTGGAAGGTCGAACGTTTTGGCGATTGTTCCGTACGAGGCACCTGCAGTCCTCGCTCCGATGATCATTGCCCGTTGATAAGGAGTCAACTCCTTTCCCCGGGCCCGTTTGTTAGGCGCCTCCCGCGAGGCCTGTCGTCTTGTCGCCATGGTGGTCTTGAACTTGTGATGGACAAGAGACGCGCATCGTGAGTGACGCGACTTGTTCTAACATCGCGGGTGTGGGGGCGGGTCCCGGTACTTGGTGTCGAAACCGGAAGCATTGTTGCATCACCGAGAATACAGTCACGAGTTGTTGGTGGTTTGACACTGCAGAGGCAGTCAAACGGATGGCTTTCTAACAGCACTCTTAATGGTGGTCCGTACAAATCATAAATTGCATCTGTGCTCGAGTCTAGACTATCTAACACACTGTGTCCTCTACGGCCGCGCCTTCACCAGCAACCCCAGCTTTTCCATCCTCAATTCCATGGCACGTTTGTGTGCATCAAGGCCTTCACATCTGGCAAGTTCCACAACAGCATATCCAACCTCGCCGACGCCTTGTTCGCTGACTTCACTGCTCGTGATGTTCTTCATGAAACTTCCCAAGTTGACACCGCTGTATTGTCGAGCATACCCATACGTGGGCAAGCTGTGATTCACGCCTGCAGAGTAGTCACCAACAGATTCCGGTGTCCAGCCACCGATGAAGACGGAACCCGCGTTCTGAACGAGCGGAAGAACAGAGCGGGGGTTGGCGACTTGCAGGATCAAATGCTCGGGTGCATAGTAATTCGACCATTTGAGAGCTTCTTCCAAGTCCGAAACAGAAATGGTTACACTATGCTCGATTGCGCCTCGTACGATTTCGACGCGAGGAAGCTCATGTGCCTGTTTGTGCACCTCGTCCTCGATGGCCTGAAGCTCGTCTGTACTTAGATCGACGGCGATAAGAACAACCTGGCTGTCGGTTCCGTGCTCGGCCTGGCTCAAAAGGTCGCTTGCAACAAAGGCTGGGTCTCCCGTCTTGTCCGCAATCACGAGAACTTCTGATGGTCCCGCTGGCATGTCAATTGACACGGCAGCCGACGTATCATTGCTGACGATCATCTTTGCAGCAGTAACAAATTGATTTCCAGGGCCAAGGATTTTGTCGACCTTGGTAATGGATTCAGTGCCGTATGCCATTGCTGCTACCGCCTGTGCTCCACCCGCAAGGACAATAGCTTCAGCCCCAACCTTGTGAGCAATATATACAATTTCCGGAGTGATGGTACCATCTGATCGTGGAGGGGATGCAAGAACAATATTCTTACACCCTGCAGCCATAGCAGGGACACCCAGCATCAGCGCCGTAGACGGTAGCACTGCCGTACCACCGGGAATGTAGAGGCCGACCTTTTCGATCGGACGAGAAAATCGCGAACAAGTAACACCCGGCATTGTCTCGACCACAAGATCTGAAGTGGGTTTCTGGGCCGAGTGGAATTTAAGGATGTTGTCATACGACGTGTTGATGGCCTTGATGGTTTCCTCAGGTAGTTGCATAAGCGATTCAGGGAACGGGGCCTTCAGGACAGGAGACTTGAGGCTTGTGGCCTTTTCGAACTTATGGGTGTATTTCAAAACAGCTGCGTCGCCATTGGACCGAACATCGGCAATGATCGGATGGACAAGAGACATGATCTTCTCATTTGACTTTTGAGAAGGGCGCTGCAGAGCTGACTTGAGAACATCATCCGAGAATGCCTGCGAGGTAGAGTAACGCTTGAGTTGTATTCGCCCCGATTCTGTCTTGCCAGCAGGATCCGAGGGTGACTTTGGTACCGAAGCAGCTTCCTTCATCTCTTCGTCTTGTTGGCCATTGACGCCGTTGGAGCCGTTGGCCTTTGACTCAACTTGAACTGGTTTCTCCTCGACATACTGTGGTTTTGCATCACCCTTTCTTCGCTTGACTTTCAAGTTCTTGAGGTCGAGGTTTCTCTCAATGTCTTCCAACGTGACATCGGCGGCGATGCATCTAGTCAGAGCAAAGTAGAGTAGGTCCGCTGCTTCCGAGGCAATTTCTTCTTTTGTTGTGGCCTCACATAGTTCGTCTGCCTCCTCTTTGATCTTTGCATTGACCAACTTAGGATCGTTGAAGAGTCGAGCAGTGTAGGAACCAGCTGGAGCGTCCACCTTCCTCTCTTGAAGAGTTCTCTGTAGTCGCGACAGACCCGATGTTTTCCCCCAGCATGACATTGTACCTAGATGGCAGAAACCTCGGCCCTTCTGGTGGACTCTGAAAATCAAACAGTCTTTATCGCAGTCAAAGCCGATGCTGATGAGTTCCTGGGTGTCGCCACTAGAAGCTCCCTTGTGCCACAGACCTCGCTTGCGACTTTGGTAGACACCACTACCGGTCTTGAGCGCTTCTGCGATACTCTCCTTGCTGCTCCAAACGAGACCCAACGCGACATCGCGCTCGTCGACAACAACAGTCGCATACAATCCTGTCTTTCTGTCCGGAGTAGCTCCAGCAAGGACCAAATCGACCGCGGGAATGAGCTTCTCATCCTTCCCGGCCGGATTGAACGTCAAAATCTTGGACGAGACAATCAAGGCATTGCCGGGATATTCGTGGAGCACACTTGTGCCTTCCACCTCACTCGTTACCCTCACATATATTGTTTGATCATGGCTAGGAGGGTAATTGCCAACATCCTTCAAAACTTCGTCCAGGTGTTCGTTTCCTTTCCCACCATCAAACGCCCACTCGGTCGTCTTCCACTTGGGGTTGCCTTCGAGGAAAGCTTTGAGTTTGTTCAGGTCGGTTTGCGGGTTCACAAGAGAGATCGTGAGGACGAGGCGGTCCGGAGAGATGGTCTGCTCTTGCGACAGAACCTTGAGTTGCTCGAAGGTGACGAAGATCTTAGTAGCCCCATTGTTGAGGACGTCTATAACACTGTCCCAGCTTTTCAATTTACGCACGTCGAAATATATGGCGAGCTTCGAAAAGTTCTGTCGGAGAAAAGCGAGGTTCGACGCGAGGTTTTCGGGGGTGATTTCAACCAAGCATTTGCCAAAGTAGGCGACTTGGTCGAGGGTCAGACCTTGGGGACTCGACCCTAAGATCTCCTCTGGATCAACGGAAACCAAAAGACCTACACCCATATTGACCTGGAGGATGTGCAGGGAATGAAGGCTTGAATGGGAAGAGAGACGCAGGGAATCATCCCATAACTGAGTCAATGGCCAGACCGCGGGGGCTCCCAACGCAGAAAAATTCAGGCCCACTACGATAAGGATAAGGCGTGAAAGGAAGTTGAGCCGAGCCTCTCTCTTTTTTAAGCCCACCTAATTAATGCAATCGTATTACTACTCCGAGCGCGAGTTTATCATGCCACCCAAACTTTCGCTTTTCTTCCCAACCGCACCTGTTACTGCAGCTATTTGCCTATCTGAGCATGCGCTCTCCATTATTGATAAGAGCACAGTATGCTGAAGAATGATTGTGGCGAGAGGAGATGTGAAGTGGTTCCCAACTTCCAAGTCGCCCCACCGCCTCAAAATCGCATCTCAGCCCTCCTCCTTCAACCTGCTACATGGGTTTTTTCTAACATCCTACTCGGTCCCGGAGTATCAGGTTTATGATGATATGTTGTCCGTATACTTCACCATGAAGACCTCCAGTGTTGCAGCGCAAGTGGGGCTCTGGGTAAATCCATACAAGCATGGATTGTAATGGATTGTAATGGTCGCAATGCAGTGCCGGGATCCGCATTTTCCTGCCACAATGGCCTTATTGCGCAGTTGAGAATACCATATGTCTGATTTGAAAGGCTTCCAACGACTGCCATTATGGATTTGGTCTTGCCTTGGCTAGAATTCTTGTCGGTCTAGCCTTATTACCATTCCTTGGGAGCATCTCTCTTACCCCCCAAGAGCAGAAGGGTCGTTAAACTGGGGATCTGCCTCGGAGGAGGGATGTTTGTAGCCTTTCGGAGTAGTGGTTGTGACTCAAGCTCAGCTCAAACTCAGCGATTATAAGTATGCGATATGACAGAGTATAGCATCATACCAAATTCGTCAACCGAAGAAAGCCACTGATCGACCTTTCGTTTCAAAGAGTCTGACGGCAGCTCAGCACGAGGCCAAAGATCGTTGATGAGAAGCTGTCCATCGGTCCATTGACTCAGCTGTTGGTTATATGCAGCATTCCATGAATGCCGTGTAGGTGCGTCCCATAATTGCTTACTTCCCGGAGCCGGCAGACCGGCGAGTTCCTTGGCAATGTATGAAGGCGAGCCGAGGTAGAAGTTGACAAGATTGTCAAACAGGTATGCTGCGAACAGTGTTCGTCGTCTGGCTGAAGCAACTATCCACGCTTCCCATTCTGGACGGCTGCCATGAGCTTCCGCCCAGCATAAGGTACCCTTGCTTGCCAGATCCGCTGCCAGCGCTTGTAGTTGAATCAGGGTGTCCTGTTCGATATAGTTTGAACCAGACCTTGGTGTGAAGTACAGCATTATTGCATACAGGAGGTATGACTGGACGGTCGCGAGGAGGTCCATATGATTAGCCTCGGCCGACTTTTCATTCATGTTAGTCTTATACGATGAAAAAGGGACTTAGAACCTCCCTGTTTGACGAGACTATGCATTTCCCGTTCAATGATATCGCAGACCATGCTTTCGCTGCCAGGGGTCTGGGTCTTCCAGGTGCGACATAGCGTCATGCAGCTGGAGAGTGGCGTCGGTATTGTTCCTGCTGCTTGGGTCCAATGTATGAAAGGTGGAACGGCTTGGCCGTATAAGAAGATGCCGGGCCACGACCTCATAATACTAGCCAGAAACGCCATGGTCGACGCTTGATATGGTTTCGGGGTCTGTTCTATTGAAGGGAGAACGCTTTCAAGCCATCGCGCACGAATCCGGGCATCATCCAGGGTTCGGATGAGGCTGGCATTGTTAAAGTCGAGCGTCTCTTCCCTGTCTGGCGAGGAAGATGAAGTGGCAACGACGGGGATGGCTCTAGGAGGGACTGCAGGTGTGAGGGCCAATGGACCGTCTACAGCCCTGTTGTAGACATACTCGCAGCTTATACCCCGGTTTCTGCACCTAGTGCACTTTGGTTTTTTCAGATCACAACGTACCTTCGATTTGGAGCAATTGTTGCACGACTTCTTACGAGGCACAGCGGTCGTTTCAGTCATTGCTCGTTTTGAAGACCGATGGTGGTGGTAGAACAAGCCAGAGCGAGGGACATTGAGATGAGGTTAATGAGATCGTGCGCGTCTTAGGTAAGGATGGGCTTCATCAAAGAGCCAATTAGCACAGGCACCTCTACGCGTAGCGTCCAGAGTATCTAACAATAATCCGGTACCATGCTATTCCAGCCTCTACTCATCATCCCTCAACTTCATATCCTGCTGGTACTGGTACCTGTGCATCGGCATACACGTCGCAGCCATCATGCTAGATCTCTCTGGGACCGTCGCCTTCGTTGATCTGCCCCCGGATAGGCATCTCCCAAAATGCGACTCTACGCTCAGAGTTCGCATACAATTTCCACCAGACAGTGCAAACTAGGCGATGAAATGTCTGCCCAAATGTACAAACACTGTCGTTCGATGGAAATTCCAACTAACTATGACTATTTTGAAACGACTATCCGTTCATTGCTTCAACTGGTCGATTATCTCATATGACAAGCTGAACTCTCCTGTCTCAGTTGCAGTCGGAATTCCTTTCGGAGTTCCGAATGCATTCCCATCGAAGAAACATATATACCTCTCCCCGTTCACTTCATGCTTTACGACCTATGTAATCTAATATATACGACGACAAGATGTCACAGGTCAAGGCTACCACTGAAAGCGTCACCCTAGAACCATACACCATCTATACCACACGCCAAAGAACACTCATCGTTGCTATTGTTTCGACGGCCGCCACGCTGTCCGGCTTTGCCTCAAACATCTATTTCCCCAGTCTTCCACAAATCGCAAAAGACCTATCTGTCAGTACTAATCTGGTCAACCTCACGGTAACCTGTTATATGATCTTCCAGGGTCTGTCCCCGACCATCTGGGGAGCCGTGGCCGATGCTTTGGGACGCCGCGTGACGTACTGTTGTACCCTGGTTGTCTTTCTCGGGGCTTGTATCGGTCTTGCCGAGACAAAAGATTTCGCGACGCTCATGGTTCTTCGCTGTGTTCAAAGCACTGGAAGCGCCAGTACTATCGCCTTGGGAGCAGGTGTGATTGGTGACATCACGAAGAGAGAAGAAAGGGGAGGCTATATGGGCTTCTTTCAAGGTGGACTGTTGATGCCAGTCGCAATCGGACCAGTCATTGGTGGGGTTCTCGCGGGAAAGTTGGGATGGAATGCTGTCTTCTGGTTCCTCACGATATATGGGGGTGTCTGCCTGACTATTGTCGCTCTCCTCCTGCCTGAAACCCTCAGAACGATTTCTGGCAACGGATCACTGAGAGTCAAGGGCATTTCACAGTCATTTCTCGGTGCCTACCAGCGTGGAAGGTATCTACGAACCCAGCCGCAGCTTTCAGAACCACAAACAGACCCGGGATCACGCAAGGCCATCGATCTGTGGGGCGCGGTGAGAATCCTATTCCGCCTAAAGACGTTCGGCGCAATTTTGCTTGTGGCCGTACATTATACAGTCTGGCAGAGCGTCCTCACTGCATTATCGACGATTGTAAGAGACACATACCAAACCACTGAAACTCAGATTGGATTGATTTTCCTCGCCAACGGCATCGGATCAATCGGTGGGACGCTCTCCATAGGCAGACTCCTCGATTATGATTACCAAAAAATGGCACGAAAGTATGTTGGGAATGAGCAAGATCTTCCAATCGAGAAGGCCCGGCTCAGGACAGCCTGGATATGGAGCGCCTTGGAGTGCGTCTCTGTCTTAGTTTTCGGGTGGACAGTCGATCATGGGGTTCATATCTCAGTCCCGATAATTTGCCTCTTCGTACTCGGTTGGGCAGCCATTTCGATACAGAGCTCCGTCTCGACATACCTGGTAGACATTCATCACAGCCAAAGCGCATCAGCGTCGGCTTCTCTCAACCTTATGCGTTGCCTCATGGGAGCCGGAGGCTCAGCAGTTGTTGGGCCACTCATCGGGAGGATTAACGTTGGCTGGACTTTTACGCTGATGGCTGGGGTGATGGTATTGTTGAGCGCCGCTATTCTTATCCCAACGATGTTCGAGATTGATTTTCACCGGCGACAGAGTGAGGATGTCCAAGATCAGGAGCTTGTTGCTTGAAAATCACCACTGAAATGGGGGGCAGAAGACTGAATAATTTCCGATTTGAGTCGACGGTGGCCTGTAGGAGTTCATTATTCATGAACAGATAGATGATCATATAATCCCACTTGATATCAACCATCTCTTGTGGGAGATAGCTGTTTTTCACGATACCGAGGGTTTGTCAGCCACTCGGAACGGCTGAAGTTTTCACCGACACCGCGATAGGCAACAACTGTAATCGGCGTCATTGAACCCTCCACCACGAACCACCATGGAAAATTTGGGATTAGAACTCTAGGCGCCATCTAAGCGACGCGTTGGTCGCGAAAATAAAATCTACAGAATGAGCCCTTCCGACGACCCAGCATCTCACAGCGCCGGCAGCGATGATAGTGATGGTGAACAGAATCAGGAGACATTCCCGCAGAATGCAAAGAAACCAAGATCGAGCAGAGCCTGTGTGGCATGTCGACGTATGAAAACACGATGCGAGATTGACGAGGCGCTGGGATCAGCATGTAAACTATGCATTCGAGCGCGAAGACAATGTATCATGCAAACTCTT
This sequence comes from Exophiala spinifera, assembly GCF_000836115.1. NCBI lineage: Eukaryota > Fungi > Ascomycota > Eurotiomycetes > Chaetothyriales > Herpotrichiellaceae > Exophiala > Exophiala spinifera. The sequence goes on from NW_015622514.1 coordinate 3,629,260, forward strand.
CCTCGGCGAAGAAAGCGGAAGACCACTGAAAGGGTGGCTGATCTAGAACGGAAAATCAACACTCTAACTGCACTTCTAGCTTCCAACGAACCCCCCAACTCTGTTGACCCATCTCCAAGCTCTGGGGGCGAGGGGGCTCCCAGTCGCAGCAAGGACCAGGATCCAGAGGAAACTGCAGACGACTCCCAAACACTCATTGCAAAAGCTCTAAGCCGAGGACTACTGGATTGGCCAACTGCTTGCAAAGCATTCGATCGTTACCGGGAGGAAATGTGCATTTATTTTCCTTTCGTTGTGTTCCCTGCTACGGCCGATGCAACTCTGGTGAAGGAGCAGCAGCCACTTCTGTTCTTCGCTATTTGTACAGTCGCATTGCCGACAATGCGCGGACCTGTTAATCTTGAACTGCGGGATATGCTTACCAGGGACCTAGCCCTACGCATCATGTACCGAGCTGAGAGATCCCTCGAACTAGTTCAAGTCCTCCTCATCCATATTACCTGGTACACGCGAGGGAAAGAAATGCGAGAACTGAACTTCAATCAGATGGGACATGTCGCTTGTGCAATGGGGTTGGACATTGGTCTCGGGAGAAGATCGCACAAGTCTGCCCAATCTGATGACCCTCACCAACTCGAGTCACTGGCAGGTAGACGAGCGTGGCTGGGCTGCTATTATCTGGTCACCAAGTAACGTCTTCGATCCGAATCTCTCAGCGCTCCTGCTAACCCATCATGCAGCATTGCCATGTCCCTTCGCCATCCCGCGTCTGTTCGCTGGTCTGTATACATTGAAGAATGTCTTGACGTTCTGTCTTGCGCACCCAGTGCTTTACCGAGTGACCGATGGCTCTGCGACTTGATTCGAATTCAGCATATCGCGGAAGATGCTTCGATGGTATTCTCAATGGACGATCCAGGATCCGTGATCAGCTTCAGGGATGTCAAAACTCAATACCACATTAGATCCTTCCATCAACAGCTGGAACAGTGGCGCCGAAATGCTCATAACAGTAGCAACCACCTTCAAGCTTTTGCACGGCACATTGAAGCTGCAACAGCTTTATACGTCAATGAGGTTGCGATCCATTCGGAACATAACATCGACGAATTACGCTTACCTCCCCGTCCAACGGCCGCCAACGACGCGTTGAGTAATGAAGATATCGGGACAACCTCGACGTACTCACAGTTTGCCCCAGCTCGCATTGAATGCCTGTTTACTTGTCTTTCTGCTATACATCACTGCTTCGATGCCTTGCTGTCAATGGATATATCAACATTGGTCACGCTACCAAACTTCTTCCTCGTTCGGACGGGCTACGCCGCAAGAGCGCTTCGGAAGCTGCTCAATATTTGTGAACATCAAGGAGCCGTGACAGGCCAATTCCCGATCAATTCCAAGGACCTGAAGTTCGAGGAATACATGACCTCAATCATCCGTCTCTTGGCAAGAATTCATGAAGAAACGAACTCCCAGGTGGCTCGCGCATTTTACTTGGTTATCACGCAGATAAAACAACATGGCATCAAATCACATCATTTTTCATTATTCGCCAACTGTCCAGCCATGCTACCCAGAATCGACACTGAGCTCGATAAAGAAGGATTCCGGGACTCGGGCATCGCGTTAAATAGTACAGGACGGCTCGGGGTAGCGACTACAGTCGGCGCTGCATCTGGGGAACAATTGCATTCGGTATCACAGGCGTCCTATGCAATCCCGGATGCACCTGCCCAAATTCCCCTTGAGCAGCAGAATCCAAGCTGGTTTGACAGTTCTGCTGCTGCAGGCAGTCTGCCATCATGGCAGGAGGCTGGAACTTTCGATGCCGGAATGTCCTATTTGCAGTGGTTCGAGCAGGACTTCCCATTTGACGACCTTGAAATGTATGGTATGGAGGATATGAGCTACATACCCTAGCCTTACACATTTCATCAGAAATGGCCGACTTGAATTGGGTTGTGGCATCGTACTATGCAATTTGTATTATAAGTCTCGCCGCTCAAGTCGAAGGATTTCTTCACGGTACAACCCCGCCATCTTTTAGTCGAGAACACTTGGTCCTCGAATTTACATATGTTCTGGCTGATGCCTCAATGAGATCAGGCTGTCCTGGTCGAGCAGTTGAGGCACGAGGGGGAGAATGAAAATGTGTACCGTGATACAATTGAGCGTTGAAACATCCAGCTAAAAATGAGTTTCTAGCTCATGAAGTTTCCTACGACTTTCCTGGGGCGATTGTGACAGCAGAATATTCTCAGTGAACGTGTCATAATTGCTGACACTCCTACGCGAACTGGGTTAGACCTCGAGCGACTCAGACTAAGTTAGTCAGAGCGGGAGATAAGGACGAGTACAAAGAGGGTTGGTTGCATCCACGGGCCGGCACCCCCGGGTCGCTCATTCAATGACCATGCGAGGTGCCGGCCCATTCATGCAGCCCCTTGCTATATCACATGCAGACCCCTGTTATATCACCCAGCGGAGCCTCAAACCTCAAGCCTCAAGCCTCAGTATCTCGTAAGAGCTGTGCCAGCTCACAGCCCGCACCTATTCACTTCCTCCTCACTTCACCGCCTCTTGTGTAAGTGAATCTGCGTCTAAAATTCACCAGCTACATCATCTCCTCGGCCCAAGGCTTTCCTCTCCAACTTAGAAAAGAGGATTCTCAGGATAATGCATGTCCATTCCAGGCTAGCAAGACTGTCCTGAATTTGCTGCCGTCTCCCTCGATGGGGTTGTGTGGTTCCCAAATCTAGACCAATATGGCAGTGCCATTCTCGATCCAACCCTATATCCAAGAAATATCTGTTAACACATCTTCTGAGAGTCTATCTGACACATATTCTGACGATGAAGAATCCGCCGTCAGTGCCGATGAGGATGATAATCCTCAGCAGCAAGATGATGACCGTCGCAGGCCCCAAAACAATACCATAGAAATTCGTGTGAGCAGGGAGTACACTCCAAACTGGGGACCTGAACATGCATTCCGAGAGCTCTATCAGAACTGGTAAGCTCTGAAACTGCTGTCAAGATAATGTCCATTAACAATATCCAGGAAAGATGGTATTCTCTCTTCGTTCAAACTGGATGTCAATCTCTTCAAGCCTATCATTAAGGAAAGCAAATTATCCATCAATATTACTGTCCATGCTCCTCAACCAACGCCTGGCACCTCTCGTCGCAATCAAGGTTCACAGCTACTCGGCTTCATCACCTTCAAAAAGAAAAGCGGGCAACTTATAATGAGTAACTTCCAGGCGATGCTGGAGAGACACCATCTCATTCTTGGGCACAGCACTAAGAGGAACGACAGAAAACTTGCCGGCTTCCACGGCGAAGGCTTCAAGCTTGCTGCGCTTATTATGGTGCGGGATGGCTATGGTATGAAATACGAGTCAAACTCGCAACACTGGAGATTCAAATTACAGTTTGAAGATGGGATTGAGATATTGCAGTGCACTCTCAAACACGCACCAGAGAAGACGTTATGCAGGCAGAAGGAACGTTTTGCGAACTCCAAGAGGTCGTCATCTCTTCGTCCTCGGCTTTCATCGAACATTTGGGAAGATACCACGGTGAAAGTAGGAGCACTTTCGCAAAATAACTGCGGAATCACTTGCGAAGATTTCCGTGGGTGGCTAACAGTCACTCTTGACCTGCAGGAGTTCAAGGAAAACGACATCATACACGTCCAAACTGGAGATCTCATTCTCAGCAACGCTCATAAAGGTGCACTTTACCTCAACGGCTTGAAACTCGAAGAGAACCGTTCTGGTTCCACGGACTATCAGTTTGGTTACAATTTTCACAAAGGCAAAATTAACCGTGATCGAGAGAAAATGATGTATCGAGATCAGGAAGCACAAATGGTTGCAGCAATTTGGGAAGAGGCTATGTGTCTTGACGCATGGGAGCACACAGTGATAGAGCACTATTTCAAGCTCTTTCAGAACTATGAAAACCCAAGTGATACCTTTTTGGCCTACAAAACCGTGTCGAGACTGGCAATGGTCAAAATGTGGAAACATCTGAGAGTGCAATTTCCCGATTCCTTCTTCTTCTCGGATGAAGACAACACGAGGTCACACCTTGTGACTCAGGTAATAAGCACTCCGTGTGGATGAACTGAATGCTGACCGCTGTATAAGGATGCTATTATCGAAAAAGACCTCGGGAAGCGTCCTTATAAGCTCAAGAACGTTCTGTGGAAGCTTCTCAAGAAGTACTCACTGGTGCGAACACCGCATGAAGAAAGAGTGTTCCTCTTTTTCCATTCGCCACCAGCACTGATCCAATGCCATGCCTTTAGTATTCAGCTTGAGAGAGCACTCAGATGTGCTCTAAAATCCAGCGGAGCACTCGAGAATGTCAAAATTCAGTTTGTAAAGGGTGAATCTTTGAGTATTGATGTGCTGTTCCAGAACGACAACAATCTCCTCAGAATCCATGACAAATGGCTTGAATATTCTAAAGTCCACCAGAACAGGCAATGCAGCCTTTTCGAAGCCAAGAATGGCAAGTTGTCCTCAGAGGACATATTCTTGTGCGATCATGCAGTTAACGACCTAATTGAAATGTTCCTTCGAGAATTGCATGGTCCGCTGAAGCTCGATCACGAGGAATATCAAGCTATAAGGAGTAGGTCAGCAACGAAGCTCCAGGAGATGCCTCGAGATGTGCATGTGAGCAGTACAAGGAATCGTGATGAGCTCCTTGTTTCATGGGCAGGAGCGCAGAGCCGTGCGTTCTTGGACAAATACGGAGAGTTCGTGAATTACTCTGTCACCTTGCATAAGATGAGCACATGCGAAACCAAGAAGGACGCTCTTCTTTATACCGGTGGTGAGTTCTATAAGCGTGATCAGATTGCTTCGCTAATCTTTCAATAGGAGCAGGACAGGACTCTCCAGCAGGTACGACGCAGATGGTTGCGCCCTGTGGATGCCCTCTTCAAATCACCACCGGAGACAATTTTCAAACTCTTTTCCGAGGACTTGATTCTAGTGAAAGTTATTTCGCCATGGTATGTCGAGACGATGATAGAGCATTCTACGCTTGGCCACGGGTACCAGTTAAACCTGCCGAAGCATCGCTGACAAGCGCAAATCCGGCGATGCCGAATTCTGGTGGGACGAACAGTGAGCGCAATCTGGAGATGGACATGTGTGACATTTCCATCACCGAACCCATCGACTCGTGGACCGATCTATCATCAGAGTCTCCTTCTACGTCACCACCTACGACTCAAGCCTCCAACTCAAAATCGGCAAGTGAACAGCAGGCGAGAGTTTCTAGGAGATCAATTGACCCTAGGCCTTGCCCCGTCGATGCTTCGTCCATGCCTCACCCGTGGCGGAACGGAAGCACTCCGCCTGTAAATCAAGACTCGTCCTCAAATACGAGCGGTGGAGAACAACAGGTAGTCACTCGTAGACCACGAGATAGGAGCCCTATCCGCGTCGATGATACTGGCATGGCCCAAGAGCAGGATCGTCGGGCATGGGATCTGTGGACTTCAGAAAAACTTCCTGTATTGTATAATAGCTTCATTCCAGGCCGCACTGCGACTACGGTAAGCAGCATTCTTGTGGGCGTTTGCCAGGACTTCAGACTAACAACAATAGCTCAACGGAACGAGTCTTAGTGGGCTCGAATGCGAGCACTTGGATCATACCTTTGAGAGGGGCGAAACCGTTCTGGTTCACTTGAATCATGGTTCTGATCGCCACGTCATACAAATTCATCACATCTGCCAACACGAAGCCGATGACGGTTCTTCTTTCTGCCTTAAAAGCACGAAGTATTCCTTCCTGGAAGACATAGGTGCCTTCAAAACGATGGCAGACGGACAACTCATCAACAGCAAGGAGCTGGTCCTACATTTCGACGATTATGACCAGATGGGAACACCAATTGACGCTGAGATGATTGATGTTGAAGACATCATCTCGGTTGATAAGTGCGAGGGGATTGAAGTCAAGTTGATCGGCCCTTCATCCATCGACGAGGACAGTAAGTATTGCCGAGCATATATCTGAATGGCTACTGAAATCAACTTCCAGACTCCGTGTTCTTCTGTCGATTTGCCATTCGATCTTCACAAGGCCAAGATGGCGCCTACCTGGCTCCGTTGGCACCCCGTCTAATCGGTTGGAAAGGACGGAAATTCGCAGATAAATCGTCGCCGCCACTGGTCTTTGACTTGTCCCCAAACGTCCTTGGGGCATCTGAAGGCTTCTCTCAAGCCAATTTCTCTATCCGGGCCGCTTTTGGCTTCGACAAGGCTAGAGATGTAACATGGAAGGTATCTATATTGTCCAATCCGCATTCGCTGTCTTACGTCGCTGATCTGTCTAGCTTCGTCATCCACATGGTGAAGCCTTCGACGGTACGTGTGCCGAAATTATCGACGATATCCAGATGTCCCGACTGGAGGGTATCGGCATTCCGGAACCGACACCTGCCAAAGTTGCGCTTGTCTCAAATGAATCAGCATACTTCAGGTTGAGCTGCGAGAACAACAGCATGCCGACAATCCAGGAGTTTTTGGAGCCTTTGAAAGGCATCGCTAGTGTCGCACAAGCTCTCGATCCCGATTTCTATGCCATGCTACTGTCGCCAGCTGTGCTGCAAGAAGAGCAGCTTGGAGAGCAGGGGAGAGCTAGACAGGAACGTTCCTTAATTTCCGCGTCAAGAGTGTCCGATTTTCTGAATCGAGGGACTGGGATGGGTAGATACAACAAACCGGATAGTACGTGTCGCTCTACCTCGAGACACAATCAACAAAGATCCTCCCGTTGCGTTGTATTTTGACTTGTAGTAGAACACGGGCCGATTACGTGATTGCGTTCCTAACCTACGTACCTACGTGCCCCCTGACAATGGGTGCCAAAGTGCTGTCGTGCCATCTATTACCCCGCCACGTCTACGGAGCTACAAATATCGGGGTCAGGGTCAGACGACAACGATCGCGGGACCCGGCTTGTGGCCAACCTTGGTATTCAGGGGCTATTAGTGCAGTCAGTAAGTGACATGTCAGGATCTACACTGCACGGATGGGTGGCCGGGGAAAAAGCAGAGTACTGAAGACGCTAAGTTAATAATCCCCGATACCGCGAAAAGGGAGAAGTCTCATGCACAATGCACAGACAGACAGAGGATTCCCCCGTCACCCTGTCACCTCTCAGGTCTCACCTCTTGGTGGTACAGACGGAGGACGGCCCCCGTTGAATTTTCTGGTTCAGATTCGAGGATCCTTTCCCCCCCCCCTCCGGGACCACCTCTCAGCTCGTGTGGTGTACAATAACGCTCTGTGTCTAACTAGTACGGGTCCAAGTCGCCTACAGTCAGACCTGGCCCCGGTGGGGGAGGGCTGAAGGGGAATGAATGGAGTGACCATATCATTATTATCTAACACATTGGGCACCGAGAACTGTTCATCCTCATGGAGAGATGTTTCGACAACAGCAAAAGGACAGTTGTAAGTTCAACACACGGAGATCCATTGGGTGATGTAAAAGGGGCCCTGTGGTGCTTATCTACCTAGGGTAGGTACATACTCGTAAAAGCCAAGTAGACAAGCGAGCGATCCAGACAGACAGACAGACAGACCGACCGACAGTGAGACCATCTCTCCGCACAGACACGTACACACAACCCCCCCCCCCCCCCCCGTTTCTACCAGGGATACTGAAAGTATGTATGCACAATAACCGTGGACTGTGGTTGTGCCACCAAAAACACGGTACTCCGTCTCCACTGATCCGATTCCTGTCTTCCTCCGCTTTCGATACCGGCCGGTCGTTTTCGCTTGATCTGCCTTCCTCCCGAGCCCCACATCCCTTGCATCCTGATTCCGTTCTCTAGCGCGTCTGGAGAGATGCCAAACCAAAAGCGAAGCCCAAAGCTAGATTGCATTTCCGTAGCAGCGCGATTCCCCATTCCCCATTCCCCATTTCCCTTTCCGTTCTCGTTTCCATTCCCCCGAACCCTAATGCTTTTGGTTGGTTGGTTGATTGCTGCTGGCGGTGGTGTATTCGAGACAATAAACACACACAGAAGACGGATTCCGGATGATGTGAAACCGTAGAATAAAAGAGCATAAGGAAACCTGGGCGGTTGCGTGATTGTTTTTACCCCTCCGGCCAGACTAAAGGGGATGATTCTCTCGGCGGTATGATGTTGTCCTTTTTGTGTAGTTGTGGGTGGTCCCAAAATTTGGTTGTTGGTTAACTGCCTCCGATCGGCAGGGGTGTGAAATGGAGATCAAGAAACCAAGAAACTCGAAACTCCGTCGTAGAGGAAGGAAAATTGCTTTGCGCCAGTGCCCGTCAAAACCGTCGTAGTTGTGCACAACATAGCATCGCAGATAAGAAGACATTCACGGTCTGAATCGAAAGAGAAAAACGACAATGGTGGCCCGTCAATACATACATAGGCGGGCCCACGTCCTAATCAAAGAAATTCGTCAAGAGTTGGGGGTGTGGTGGAACAGATACGATATCGTAAACTTTAGTGGCCCAGTTTCAGAAACTCGGTGACCTTGGCATCGTCAACGGGAGAGGCGGCGACCGCAGCCTTGTCGGCAACGGGGACGGTAGGTTCCTCGGCAGCATTCGACTCGGTGCTCGTGGTAGAGCTGGATCGGCGAGCCTTTTGAAGTGCAGGAATGAATGACTCGGACTCGGCGGGAGTCTCGAGAATAGCCACGCGGTGGGCGGCGGGAATGAGTTGGAGGAAGTTGTTGTTGACCGGGCTAGACATCTTGTTTGGATGTAGAGAAAATGTGTTTAGATGGTGATCCGGATGGTGGAAAAGTGCGGGATTGTGGTCGCAACAGCTTGCCAAGTTGGATATATATGTTGGGAGCGAGCTCGGACGTTTCTTTGTATGACACGACACTAACGTTCTTTGTCTCTGAATGACGCAAGGATCAGGCGATTTATTGATCGTTGTTCGGTTGCACGGAGATCACGAGAGCGTCCGGATGTGTATTTCCTAGTTCTGGTTATGTTGATTGAGGGCTGTCCTGTTGGCTCAATGCCGACGAGGGGATTGGGAATGAAAGAGCAAGAGAGGAGATTCAAAAACGTCCGATAGGCAAGAGAAAACAGAAGATGGATTGGATACGAGGACGAGCTGGTGGAAGAGCGGAAGGCTGTGTGCAACATACTTATAGACCTTTGCCTTTGTGTCAGAGACCCCGAGGGACGTGGTGGTTAGGCTCGATCGGGTCCAAGTCAGCACACCTATTGTCTGCCAACGGGGGATGTCGACGGAGGATGGCCAATGGCATCCATGTTGATCCCGGAGCAAACCGGTCATACGAGATATGGCCTTGGATATGGTTCGGGAGGACGGTCCTGGCTGCCCTCAGGATGCTGGAGATATGGTCCGTTCAGTGGCGGAGAGTTGGAATGCCCGTGTCAGGCCGCGGCTAACCTCGGTTAGTGTGGCATGATTATCAACACATCCATGACATTGCTCATGCGATGGCAGTCGACTCTTCCCTGCCAGCATATCAACTGCCTCGTAATCCTGTGCTGAGAATAATATTGCTTCAAGGGTCGAGGCGCTCGAATTGTGCAATTGTGACGTCGTGTAACGTGGGACGTGGGACACACATAGGCCAGTTACGGGATAATGGATGTCCGCAAAGAGGATTACTGACAATAATAATGCTTCGTAATCGCCGGTGACGCCATGGCTGCTGAGGCCTGATGAATCGTACCTGATAAACACGCATGTGCCTTGAGTGCTTGTGGATTAGTGCCCCTACGAGTGTTTCCTGAGGCTTCTGGAGTCTCCGTGATCTCCTCGTATTTCGGAGAGGTCGTCACATCGGAATCCCGGTCTCGGAGTTTGCACTCTCGTTGTGTTGTCGCCGTAGATCTTCGCCGTCATCATGAAAATTGACATGGACACAAATGGAGCCAGTACGATAATCCTCGGGCTTCGAGAGACTTTTGATATCTCGATCAATATCTCGGTTCATAGCATGCTGTCGCGAAGATGGCGATGCTGGTTCCTCTCTGTGCTCAAAACTTACTCGTCTTGACCGGACTGTCAAATTTCCCGAGGTCATTTCTGCCCGAAGAATGCGTGAATAGACTTCTTCCTGCCGCTTTTGGTTCCTGGTGGAAGATTGTGAAGATATCATGATGACTTGGATGAGCCTGCGGGACAATTCTGCACTTGGGGTCGAGAATCTCGACCAACCAAAGTCTTGGCGGCAGCAACTGCCAAATCTCATCTACTGCTAGCAATTCCGTACTTGAGCCTCACTCTTTCAACCTGCCAGCGATTCCATCAACGGACGCACAGCGAGCTCGCGGTATGCGAACTAACGTCCGTCGGCAGATGCCAAAGCAACATCCTGATTCGCCTCTGGTCTTTGCCCGAGTACGCGGAGCTAGTTCGACCTCGCATTCATGACTTCTTGGATGCTTCTCACCGGTTTCAGCCCACGGCCCCATGACATTCAATTCGATGACAAAGATGGCCTCAAGCCACGCATACGAGCAGATATGTTTTTGCCTTAGCCGCTGGAGCTAGCTACAATTATTGTACACTGTCTCCCCCACATGCTTCTTTGCCTGGGTATGCCTCCATTATTGACACTAACGATGACCACGGAGAAGATTGGCTGCAGCCCTCTGCGCCCGATTTCTTGGGTGTGTTCTTCCAGGGACCTAACTCCTCGGTCCTGGCATTTGGTACCACTGATCCCTGCGGGTTACCTTACTATTTGTGTCTACTGAGAACGAGGACTGTCCTGAAGCAGTAAGCTAGTGTGCGCATGTAACGAAGCGCCCCAAGTGTCGCACGGTCTCGATCGAAATTGTTGCTACCTGACATGTGCGACCACCTGACATCCTGCATGATATTAAACCCAGCAGCCGTACGATATGTTGTAACACCGAGGCATGGCGTCGCTTGTTGGGTAGCATTCGCATCCTCCAATGCCGTCCTATCCCTCTCAACTGCGCCAATGGCCATTCTCTGAACTCGGTTTCCTCTGGGCCCGGGAGGTATGCTGAGAGTGGTGAGGCTCCAATTCAAAAACGGTATATATAATAAGCCCCTTGTGAGTCGTCCATCTTCATTGTAGAGATCTTTTGTCGAATCAAGCAGCCGTACCAGCATGGAACCACTCTGGAAGGTCTACGCCAGTCGATTGAGGGGTCCCCTTCCCACCCATGCCTTCTACAGTCCGGAGCCAAGCGATGAAATCAAACCTGGTACAGTTGGCTACATCGATGGTAGTGGCAATTGGCACATGTTGGAGCAGATTCCAGAGGCACATGCTGGGGCGAGGTTTCAAAACGAGGGAGAGGCATGGGGGGAATGCGTGTCTCAAGGAGTCCAGAAAATAAACATACAGGGAGATGCCGGGTATGTTGCATTATTGGCGACGTTCAAGTCTACGCTAACTCGAGGAAAAGGGTACCTCTGCCAACACATGTACCGGGTGTAATCCGGCTGCAGGCGAAATACACAACAAACAGCGAGTCTGGTGCGATGCTTGTGTGTAGGACCGACGTGACCAAAAGAAGTTGTAGAAATGCACATGCCACCTATCGTTGGGCGACAGAGAATCCAAGAGAGCGGCGACGACAGTTCGGAGAGGTTCTTCTGAACGATTTCTACATTGTCACTACCACCTGGAATACTAGGGGTACGTTCACGGTGGCGTGGCAAGATCTGCAAGCGAATGCTGGGGTTTCCTTTGAGGTCGAGATATACAAGGTCCGTGTGGGTGCGGGTGCTGAACGCTGGGTGGATGAGAGCAGCGGAGCATGGAGATCTACCAGAATTAATCAGGTGAGTGAGTTAGGGCTGAAGGTCTTCGGCAAATAGTACCAGAGTTCTGATTGTGGCTCTACAACAGGGTGAGCGTGTTGTTGGTTTCGAGGGTCGCAGATTCAGATACACCATTTTCCTTTTCGGCTTGATCCTAGGCGTAAAGGAGACTAAGCCTACGGGGAAGACGAAATGGCTGAAATGGCAATTGTGGTTCAACCGCGCTATTGGAAACGAGCGCGATACAAGTGCTGCGGCGAGAGCGATCACTCGCCGAGCAAACGAGCTGCGCGAAGAGATGGTCAAACTGGCCAGCCTGCCAACATACACATGCGAAGTACTCAGTGTCTGCCACCCTCTGACTTGGCCCCGCTGACTTGTGACACAGGAGATGACAAAATTGCAGGAGGAAGCCACAAGGGAGTCTGGGACAGATCACTTCTTCTACGTGACCGGGGACGGCAAGATCATCGAATTTAAGCTCCAAGAAGTCCCTGGGTCGGCTCCGATAATGCCTCCGTCCTCCCCATTGGAGGTCGCACGAACAGCTCCATCATCTCTCAGTGATGGAACCATCCTGGGAAACATGAGAGATCTGAGCATTGGCACAGCAGCAAATATCCAGACACAGTCCGCAAGGACGAGCTCGTATCGCCAACCAGCCAGCTACAGCAACCAGCACGGGGCTTATGAGAATCAACCGGCCAGCTACAACACTCAGCCGTCCACTTATAGCGATCAACCGCCCAGGTACACGAGTCGGCCTTCAACTTACGATACCAAGTCCAGCCATGGTAATAGCGAGCCCGCTTCGAGAAATCAAGCCGTCGAGCGGGATAACATGTCGGCTGTTAATCCAACAGTCCGCCGTTCCGTTGAACACACCCAGTATCGCAGCTACAGCGGCAGCAATACACGCGAAAGCGACAAGCGAAACAGCGGCACGAGAACCCACACGCAATCTTACCATCGATCCGCACGTAGTGGCCGTGACGGGCGGGCTCCTTCGTTCGTACCCAGTGACGAAAGCGATGACAGCAGTGAAGAAGAGTACAGTCGGGCAGGTAAGAGAAACGCGCAGCCTCGTCCACAGGGAACCAAGCGGGAAGTGCGATAGCTGGGACGCCCGTCGCCAGGTTGAGTCGTCGTACCAAGAGGACACGACAGGGGAGCTCTAAACCCGTCACTTTTTTGAGATGATGTTCCGAAACTCCTTCTCCTTGCCCAATACCGGTCTCATAGCGATATAAGTTGTAGCCGGCGGTTGAATAGGTGTGTCAGGGTCAATGCTGACCCCCTCATTGAGCTCCCTCTTTCATGCTCTTGGCCCACTGACTGAAAAACGCCATGTCTCTTGAGCCATATTTCGCAGATTGTTTGACGACGCCAAACACTTCATCCACGCGTTTGGCTTCTTCGATCATGTCCCCAAGCCTGACCTTGTCATCAAAGTGGATGTTTTGTTCTGTTACCAACAGACAGAACTCTGGCGTCTTCCCAGGCCAGGTGGTTGGCTTCTTGATCAGGATGCCTGGACTCTTGAACCTAAATATATCGACCTCCTTCTTGGCCAGATTAGTCATCTTGTGAAAGGTAGGGATGATCTGCAACGCCGATTCCGCCTGGATGTAAGGAGTCAAAATTGGGGCCATCACCTCTTGTTTCTTGCTGAAATTTGGAAGGATGCTTCCGAGTTCCCACGTGGTTGGTCCGTTGGTGGGTGGATGGGAAAGATGAACCCACTCGAGCTCCTCGTGGCCGCATGTGTTGACGGTCGCTCGCAAGAACAACTGACGCCGGAATATGGCCAATCCTGCTGACGGTCCTCCGGTACAGAGCTTGAGATTGTCGACAGCCTGCAACACCTGGTGGCAACTGACGTTACTGTCCACACTATCATCAACAACGCGAGCGGGTAAGGCCACGTGCGCAATTGCAGCTAGATGCTGGAGTGCTCTCTCACAGCATAGAATGAGCAATAATCGGCGAGTAACGTGCCAACTCTCCGGGTTCAGTGCGCACTGAGCATAAACAAAAGCTCTAACCGGAATGTCTGGCTCAGTCTCTTCACCCATCCGTCTTGTACCGGAGTTCCAGCAGGTCTTGATCGTCATAGTGTCATCGCACATGGTTCTCAGAAGTCGCCCAGCTGCCTCTTCCGCCCTCATCTCCGGAAAGATAGCATCTAGACACATTTCAAGCTCTTTTTTGCCTGCTGGCAGAGTCAATTGTAAGTTGCTATATTTCACGACATTTGAGTGACGGATTGTGGCCAGGGTCGCCCAAGGATACTGGTGGGGATCTGCCTCTTCCCAGTTTCGCCACTGGTGGGCGTCGACAGTGTTTGTTGTTGACATCAGCGAGACAGCACAGTCGGGAAGTGCGTGTGTTGGAGAATTTCCCACTTCGGCGGCAAAAAGATCCCCAACTGTTGCAGTGGGTCCAAAGTCCGGAGCGGTAGACGATCTCAGGGGAAGGGATATCCCCCGAAGATTGGACATGTCTCTATCCGACCTCTGCGACGAGGAGACTTCCGTGCCGCTTGGCGAGAGACGCATCCCCTTGAGTCTTGCTCGCCCACCCGCAAGGCAAGCAAGGATGTTCTGACGATAGACATCACACGCCCAGTCGCATAGATAGTCAATGATGAGGAGGAGCTGGAACGCGCCGTCCTCGTGGAGCATTGATCCATGCCAAAGATCAAAGAGCCGCTTTGACTTCGTCAGCACACGCACTGGACCAACATGATCGGGGAATGCCTAAACACTCACCACTCCGTCTCCTTCTGGCACAGCTGCGTACAGTCTCCACTCCTCTCCGAGAATGAGGAAATCCCACACTAGACATTGATGCTCTCGGCCGGTCTCAGCCTGCATATTCTGTTGCAGCCGCATACATGTTCGGACCACAAACGCTGTCTGTCGAAGCATGCTCCCGAAACTGGCATTTCCGTTGTTCTCGGCTGCTTTGGCTTCGACGACTATGAATGGATACACCACATCTTTCTTCTTGTAGGGGGAATAGTTCTTCTTGAGTGACGGGAGTAGGCGCTTGAAGGTACGAGTCGGGTAAAGGCCGATTACACGGTCAGGTCTCTGCCTTCCCAGCCGCTTCCTCATCTGTGGTGTGATGTCTTCATGGAAAACGTTCTTGTCAATCTCTCGTGTGAAGATCCGAACATTCTCCTTCCTGTCACTGCTAGCTTGTGATCAGCCATCAGCATACAAGATCTTGATTGTACCTTTTCCACGGGGAAGAGGGGGGAGGAGAAACGAACTTGTCGATACCTGCCCGCTGAAGAGCTGTACAGGTGCACAGTCTCCTCCTCAGTCTTCTGCGTCGAAGTTCCTCCGCTGCGTCGGGGTCTACTGGCCTGGCTTCGAACTTGGCCTTTGACAACCGCTTGAAACAGCGACGACTATGTTAACCTTGGGTCAGCGCCTTCGCTTACAGAACGAGTCTGTTTGTTTACTCACCATACACTTTCCGAGTCGAAGCTTTCGAAGGCTCTATATTCAACCTCTTTTCTCCATCCAGCTTCACTGTCTCGTTTCGTGAAGCAGCTCCATGCTTCCTCAATCAGTCTGTTGGCCTGGATCCTCTTCGCGACGATGTATGGGTCGTCCTGCTCGAACTGTTTAACAAAGTATTCCTGGTTACTTCGACCTATTTGACGAATGTCCTGAAACAATGAGGAATAAGCGCCCCAGAGTCCTGGCTGCGTACGTCCTTCGATGTTGTAACCAACACTGTCCATCAGTTGCAGGTATTCTTCAGGTGTGAGTTTCGTGTCTTCTTCCACATCGCGGTCCTTCATTCTGACGCCGACGCAGCCTCGATAATGAGAGTGTGTGGTGTATTGTACATATGAGAAAGATGGTCACCTATACCAATGTGATTCTTGTTACAATATGTCTACCATGCCAAGGTGCAAGACCAAGCGAGGTAGGCAGTCGTGACCTCTCCGGCTTTAGATTTGAGGCCTGCCCCGGCAACCAGTTCCAACTTCTGGGGCAATGGTCATCCATACTCGACATCCATCCCTCTCCTTTCCTTCCTATCAGTACTTCGAGGGTCTTTTGCTCTTGACGGAACGTCGGGCCGTCGGAAGCAACACTAATAATGCAGCTAACGCAAGGCAACCACTAACTATTGCTGCGGCCGCTTTTGCGGCCAGAGGCGATGTCACTTACCCCTGCACTCAAGGAAATGGGTGTTACGGCACCCTCACAGCTTCTAGTGTACTCGACCCCTGTCGTATCTTGTGGACGCACAATCAAGGGGCGAAAACAGCTGGAGACGTGAGTGTTACAACTTACAGCCTCTTTGATGACCAGACAGGTACTGACCGGACGTAGGTAGGGGATGTCTTAGAAGTATGTCGGCTGAAACACTAGTTTGGCGCGTACTTTGCACACAATGCTACACACAAAGTCCTTCACGAAGACATGATAACTCGCGCCAGCAGGACCTATTAACTATACTTTCCTTCTGTCTCGGATGTCTTTATCAGCGCCCACTGACACCGCCCTGTGGATCCTTGATAATGCCGGCGGCTAGATAGTACTTCGTATCATGGTAGACTCCACCCACAAGTCGAATGCTGTTCGAAATACTGTCGCCAAGGTATCACCGATAGAGACCTTTTTGCATTCCTGGATTTGCTCGTTATGTCGACATCGTGTCAACCTGAGCCACTCTCCAAACCTAGACGAGCACCCGTGCTTGTATCAGAACGTCCGGCTTTATGTTCTTGATCAATTCAGCATTGTACAAGAAGCGGTCATATGTGAAGTCTTCACGTGCTGCAGCATATCTCAACAATGCTGGGATAACCGAGACTCTCGTCACAGCTTTCTGTCCAGGATCGGGATGGCGAGGTACCAGACCAAGACCAATCTTCATCAGTCTGTCCTTTACTTCCTTCCCCGGTAGAGGGAATACGCATCTGTATAGGTCAGGCGTCAGCAAAAGGCGAATTTTGGCATTCAAAGCCAGTTGGAAAATCCTTGTCAAGTCGTCCTCTTTCTCACACCATCCACGACGAATCTGAGCGTACTGCTCTCCGAGACGTTCGTGGTCCTCCACAAGCGGCAGTACGCAGGCGATCAGTTGCCGGGATAACGCACGAGCCCTTCGAGAGACGACCAGATTACACATGGGGCGATCGTCAAAGAATTCCTCGTGCGCAGCAAATTCCAAACTGCTGGCGAGTCTGCTATCTGAGAGAAAAGCGAGTAAGCATGGGAGAACCACACTAGAGGGTAATCAAAAAGTGCAAGTGCCTTACCAAGAGCGGTCAACAGTCCTCGAAGCTTCGGATAGATAAGGTGGTTCTCCTGGAACAGGCCGCCTGCATTGGGCTCAAGAACCCACGAGCAGATGGCCGCTCCGACCAAAGAGAGGAGCACTTCGGTCAATCCCCGTTGACGAAGTAGTTCAGCGACCGAAGAATCAATGACAGATTCGTCGCCAACCCTTCCAAAAGCTCTTTGTAAGAGATTTACAAGTTCCAGCGGGCGGGCCACTTTTGTCACGTCAATACCGAAGGCTGGGTTGTACTGGTGCAACGGCACCCTATTGAGTATCACAATAATCTTGTTGAAATCCTCCGAGATTTTGAGGGCATTTTTTGCCTGAAAGTCCCAAGAGAATGGAGCTTCGAAGCGTCGCACAAGCAACGAGCTATTCAAGGATGCTTGGAGAGATTCGATCTTATCTTGGAGGTTTGCTTCCTTCCGGCTTGCGCCGCTGTCGAGAGCCGCCTGCAGCACTTCTAGGTCTTGGCTAAGCCTCTTCCGACGTCGTTGTTCTTCGAGGTAGAGATCTCTCCAGAGTCGTACTTCATCCGCCTTCTCGATACGTTGTGCCTCCAAGTCAAGTCGCAGCATTGCAATCACGGACTGTTGATCAGGCGAATCCGGGGTTTGGGACTGTGGTTCATGTTGAACGGGCCTCGGTGCCGCCTCAGGGTTGGTGTCGTCCTTTTGATGAGATTGGGAAGATTCTTCTATCTTGTCTCCTAACCGAGGGTGTTTAGCCAGCAGAACGCAGTCGAACGACTCTTTCACAGTCGACAAGGGCTCTTCGCTATCTCGAATCTCCTCGCTTTGGCTTTCATTCGAATCCAAAGATGGAGCAGGCTGCAGGAACGTCATTCATCAGCATCTCGGGGGTTTCTCATTTTACATTCCAAGACACATACTGCGGATACTGCCCTATTCTTCCTCCGTGTCATTGTCCATGGGTCCCGTCTCTTCCTTCGTCTTCGGCTGCGTCGATCTTCGACGCTAGCTAATGAACCCACGTCCTGTCTCTGATTCTTTGCACCAGTGCGAAAAGCGCTAGATGGCCGCGATATGCGTCTTAACCCCCTCGGATTGTGGTCATGAGCAAAGACTGCTTCCAGTTCGCGAGCTCTCTTATGCACACGATCTATTTTCTCCTGCGGAAGACGCCGCAGAGCACTGATACCTCGGGCAATTATCTCGGGCCAACCTGACCTTGCGGAACCTGCTGGAGATCCACGCTCCCAAAAAAGCATGAGCTTGGCTTCAATCTCCTTTTCTGAAAAGGTAAGATGAAGGTGTTTATTGAAATGAGAGATCAGCTTAGGTACCCGGGACTTGATTGGCAGTCTGTGATAAGAAGCATACTCGAAGAAAGCCAGTACCTCAAGGTTGCTGCCAGTATAGAAGTATTCATCCTCGTGATAGGATTCTTTGATGATTCCAGACCCATCGTAACGTGGTTTACGACACCGCATGGGGATGGCCCTCATCGTATACAGGAGCAGAGGGCTGGGACCAGATTTTTTCGTGAAAGAGCAGATAGACTGGTGAAAGAGCAGACAGACTGGTGAAAGAGCAGGATGATAAGCGTAACACGGATTATGTGCCCCTCAGGAATTTGCAGACTAGTGTTTCAGTCGTAGACTAGTTAGGCTACCTCCCTGGTCATGTACTTATCTGTGAGAGTAGGGTTCTGACAATGCATGGTACAAGTACCGTACAGATACGAAGAGAACCATTGTACAAAAGTACTGCCAACAAAACTTCCTTGGTGGATCATAGCCAGAAGGGCGGTTCCGGGAAATGGGGCCGTCTATCAATGTCGAATTCAATGTCGCAATGATGTTTTAGTGCAAGCCGATCCTCGACTAGGGCGTTTTCGACAGGCAGCAAGGCGTATTTGTCGTCTATCCATGGTGGCGAAGGTCTTGGTCGGCGGTCGCTGTGTTGGCCTGTTTGGTAGCTCTCAAAAACGCCTATTTAAAGCGTAGAGTCAGGCTCCATCCAGCCATGACGGCCTCCTGTGGCAGCAGAAGATGCGAAACTTGTATGGCAGCACGCAGTCGCGAATGGCGGAGTATGCAGAGGAGGAGTTCGGCAGGATTGTTCCGTCGGAGTTCGGGGGAGATGCAGACATGCAGGATGATATCGAGACTCCTGAGAATCACTATGTGTCGGCACGTGAGGGAAATAGCACCAACTCATCGCAAGAAGCATACTCGGATGTGACAGGGTATTGCGCAAGCTCCCAACCCATGCCGAGCATTGAGACACCGAACCATAACAATGCATCTCCGAGATACATTATCGCGATCGATTTTGGCACAACCTACTCATCAGTCGCGTTCATTCGCCTTGACCATGACACGCTGCCAGAAAACATTCGAGCTGAGTTCGTTGAGTGTATCGACAGATACCCTAACATGCCCCCTGTCACGGATGCCAATCTTCTGGCCAAGTCAACAACAGTACCCACAGAGCTTCTGTACGATATTCTGGAGAGCAAAACGACTCCTGCAGCCAGATCAAGCACAGATTCATCCGATGTCGAGACCGGATCGACCATCTCTCTAGATGAGTTCTGGGCAACGTCATCCACCGTCAGCTTGGAAGAAGAGATGGATGCGAGTATTGATGTTGCAACCAATTTCGAAGGAGGCCCACGTAGAAAACCTGCTGCGTGGGGATGGGGCGTGTATTCAAAACTGCTCAAGCCCGACAGCACCTCAGAATGGTGCCACCTTACCAACTTCAAACTTCGTCTTGATCCGGATGGTGGCAGATCAGCAGCGCTTCTCAGGGAGAGCGTTGCGGTTACGAAACCATTGAAAGGGTTGGATACAGAGGAAATTATCGCAACTTACCTGGAAAACCTGCTCAGACATACCAAATCCAAACTTGCAAGCGCATACGGGTTCCACGAGCACAGCACTGTCGAGTTCGTCCTCTCCGTACCAGCCGCCTGGGATTGGCGAGCCGGCGAGATCATGCAGAAAGCACTGGCCAGCGCCGTGAGATCCTCGGGCATTATCAAGCTTGAAGATAACCAGAGTCTCGATTTGTTCCTGGTCGCTGAGCCAGAGGCCGCCCTTGCTTACGTCTTGGATAATGACAGGAGGGCGTCTCAAATGGTACGAGATGAGTCTCTGCTTATCATTGACGCCGGTGGAGGGACGGCAGACTTCACAGCTTGTACCCTCACTAGGACAAACCCACCACGTTACAAGGAAGCTGTGAGACCTGACGGCGTCTCGAATGGGTCTTGCTTCTTGAACAGAAGGTTCCGTGACCTCTTGAGCAGCCGATTCGAAAATGCAACGATCGTCGATAATGGGGTACCACTTGAGAGTATCATTGAGGCCAAAGTCATCGAGTTCGAGACGCTGAAGAGGAACATAGACGTACTGGACCAAGGCCTGACATTCGAGGTCTATGTACCTGGACTTCAGAATGACATGGTGGAATCTCGATCTCGTCCCAACTATATGTTCATCAAACGGAGCGACCTGTACCGTTATGTTTTCAGCGACTCCCTTCACGATGTTGCAGGAATGATGAAAGACCAATTGAATGCGGCGCGGGAAAAAGGTGTCAACGTGCAAACAGTGGTCTTGATCGGTGGTTTTGGACAATCGCCGTCCCTGTACAAACATCTTAAGAAAGTTCTCAACAGAGAAAGGAACTTGCTGGGCCGAGAAATCGAGCTTCTTCGGCCGGAACTTGTTGAATCTGCAGTGGCCCGAGGCGCTGTTCTCAGGGCTTTGAGAAAGCAGGATGGACCAGAAAGAATATCTAGATGGAGTTATGGTTTGCTGTTGAATCTCCCCTATGACGAGAACAATGCGTACCATAGGCGATCTCACACCTGGAGAGATCCTGCCGATGGTAGAATATGCATCAAGGACACGATACATTGGGTCGTTGACAGGGTACGAGAATTGTTTCCGGACGCAACCATCTCGTCCAGCTGACTGAGCCGTCTAGGATACGCTTCTGGATGCAAGGCATGAGATCCCAGTGCACGAAGCCACCCATGTATTCAAAGTGGATGAGCCGAGACTGTTGTGCGAAGAGAAATTGTATGTCTCGGGCTTAAAGCACGCGTCAGGCTTCAAGGCCACACATTCAGCGAATCGTGGTAAGATCATTACTCGCGGCTTTTATTGCAAATCACTAAGCAGCTTCTGCAACTAGGCAGCAAGCTCGCTGGCACCATCAGGGCCGATATGACGGAGCTGAGGGATAAGAATATCATCCAACCGAAAAGCACGAAAAATGACCAGGGTAGGGTGTTCACATACTATGAGATTGTCTTCGACCTGTACATCATCATCGAGGGCCGCAAGCTGCGCTTCGAGGCACGTTCAAGGCAGCAACAGAACAGAGTGGCGGCGTCCGGCGAGTTTTGCATCGCTGCAGGGTTCGAGTTTGGAACAGCTTGAGGTATGTTCTGGGTAAGCCAAGGTACATCTAAAGGAGGAGGTACAGTACCTCCAGAAAGATAAGAACTGTTTGAGATAGGGAGTTTTTGCGCGCTAAGGGCGGCAGCAATTTGTTCCCAGTTTGGGATCGCATTCTACAAGCCCAAGCGCAGCTTCAAGGAAGAACAGATATGTACAATACTACCAACTCGAGGAAGATTTTGGTGATTTCCCCTGCTTGCATTTCATCTTGTTGCCTCGGATCGCTTTCTCATGCCGAGCACTCGCTATCTGTGGATAAGGACGCCAGTCAGACACTAAACTCATCCAGGCTTGAGCTGCCTCCTATATTGTCGTCCGAGTCACCTCTTCCAGGACACTCACTTGATTTTTGATGACCTCGGAATATACGCATACCCACAAGCTTTCTTCTGTTAGGCTGGAGTGTGGAACGGTAACAAGTGACGTACCAGCATACGCCCACAACAGCATTATGCTGAATTGGTCAGTTGAGTTACGGTCGGACGATCACTGGAATACATTTTCAAGGCAGGCAAAGTCGAAGAGTCGCTTATAACAGGGAGGTATACTCGTTCGAGAGGCTTCAACGCCCTACCCGGCGACCTATATTGACCTTCACAGATCAGCGGCCGCCCTGCTTGCTCCGAATTCTGCTGCGGCCTACGTTGTTATGGGGGTTCTTCTGAGCTATGTAGAATTGAAGATGTCTTCTTCACTGCATACACATGCTACAGACTATTTTACTCCTTTCCAGTATTTTTGAACCACTTGACGGATTTCCTGGGGCTTTAAAGCATCCCAGAGTGGTAGTTAGACCCTGTGCCGATGGCAGCATACGTGATATATCACACGATCTAACGGTCAATCGTTCGTCCCAGGCACATTCCAGATTCTCTTATCCTGATCTCTGAACTACGTGACAGCTAGTATTGTGGAAGATCCGGCGGTGTCGTCGATGTGTCTCCGAGAGCGATATCTTGTGCCAAGGCTCGAATGGAGAAGCTGTGAACGTGCCACACGCGATTTCCAGAGACCAACAGCAGCGCCTCATCACCTAGAAGTCCGGTATCTACCCAGCTGGTTCGCGGTCGTTATATCCCAGGCCTTTCTCTCCGTATGGCACCCTCTTCGACATGTCTGTAGATATCAAATGGGAGATATTTACTTCCGGCGACGACGGAGCTGCGCTAGCCGAAAAGATTCGAGCTTTCGTTCACGAGAAATTCCAACAAATTGCCTTGCCGCGCTTCATAAATGCCGTTCATGTCCACGCCTTTGAATTCGGCTCGACGTGTCCAGAGATCGAGATCAAGGACATATGCGATCCGCTCCCGGACTTTTACGAGGATGAGGACGAAAGCGATGGAAATGATGCCCACGAACCGAGTGAGAATATACCCTCCGGCGAGGATCTTCATGCAACAGACGATCATCATGGGAGCGCGATTCTTCCACATCAGCCACAGTCAAGACCTCGTTTAGCAGACATAGCTGCTACTACGAATCAGCATGATCTCCACCATCAACTCACGTCCAGAGAACTCCTCACTGCAAACATCGACCACCTTGGTGGCCCTTTTCCAAGAAGCACTACTCCCGGTATACCAGGAGGTACCTCGAATCTCAGCTACTTTCATTTTCCTGGCGCTGCTCTGTCCGGATCCCAGACACCCTTAGCAGCAGTTGCGAGCGGCACTCCGTTTACTCCCGGACCATGGCCTAACGTTTTACCTCCAACGCCTTCAACACACCAAAGCAATGTCCTACCAGTCCTAAGCCATGGCCTGCACGCGCAAAGAGAAACTCAAGTTCATGGCGATCCCTCCACAAGACCCTCCACAGCGAACAGCCTTTCGTCCCCCCGTGAATCCGAATCTGGGCTCTCCTCTCCGCTACAGCAGGCGAACTATCCCGAAAGAGATCATGATGATGAGTCGGCATTAGATGCAGTAGCACCCCTATCTCCCATGCGAATAGAAAGCAGAAACCCGTCTGATCTGCAGGTAGTGGCGAGAGTGAAATACTCTGGAGATGTCCGTATGACTCTGACCGCCGAGATATTACTGGACTATCCCATGCCTAGCTTCGTTGGCATTCCCCTCAAATTGGCTATCACTGGTATGACCTTTGACGGCGTCGCAATAGTCGCGATGATCAAGAGGAAGATGCACTTTTGTTTTCTAGACGCCGACGATGCTTCTGCTCTTGTGGGGGAAACGGTGCCGCCAGACCGGCACAAGACCACCCATGGCAGGGATGAATCGAAGTCACACCTACCAGGACCTTTACGAGAGATCTTCGTGGAGAGCGAAATCGGCCGTCAAGAAGATGGCAAGCAAGTGCTCAAGAATGTGGGCAAGGTGGAAAAGTTTGTTCTTGAGCAGGTCCGAAAGATTTTTGAAGAGGAGTTCGTCTTTCCGAGTTACTGGACATTTCTTGTATGAAGGTCGGGGATAGACTCGTTCGGGTCCGGCTCGAAGGGGTATGCGGCCTGATCACCGGTTGATTTAAGACACTCCAAGAAAACAACTACAAATCCTTCACAAGGGCGCAGTTTCTGATCGACACACACCCTGCACAGAGGCCAGCGCAAACTTGTTAGGAGTTGGGTCTATCTCTACCAGCCTCCAATGTCACCGGATGAACAGGTCACAACTTCCGCGATGTGGCTCCTGCGTCGAACATCTCTCGCATGCACAAGAGATTTCCAACTTCGTCAACAGTTTTGATCAAGAATCAGACGACTCATCTTGGTCAGTTGCCATGGGCCCATTCGTTTGCAGATTCAGGTACGCGCCGAATAGGAAGGTCTCCAACCCTGGTAAGCGGGAGGCGCCAAAATTGGGGTCGGTGCCACGACTCTTGTTCTGTCGTGCGACCGGGATGAAAGGGTCCAGAAGACCTCGTACCGAAACAGGATCAACGACATCAAGCACTCTATTGGTGAGCTAGCATCAGGCGACGCGACAGCATGATGGAATTTTTTGTTGCCAACTCATGAAAGCTGAAACGACGACGAGGCGGATGCGCAGCAACAGATCGAGATGACGTCGACCGGCTTGGTGGGGGATTTTACCTAAAATTCCTGGACGGTCCAATTCCCAGCTGCGACTTAAGTTCTTTGCTTTTGGGACTCAACTTGAGCTGTTGCGCCATAATTTTGGACACTGTGTTTAACATTAAAAAACATGAAGCGTTTTTCGTCGATTCTTCAACGGGCAAGAGGCAGAAAGCCTTCTCCTTCTCCTCCAAACTCACAAGCGCCAGCTCCCACACCGCCACAACAGTCCAATACTCAGGCCTCAGGTGCTACTCTTAACATCGCCTTGCAGAATCAAACTACGTCGTCCACCGTATATGCGTACGTCACTGGAACTGCAATTGACAACAACAATGCTCTTTTTCTGCTATCCTCCGACGGGCACACTCCTTACTATCCTACCTCTCCTGGCGGGACAGGCTCAGCTCTTAGTCAGAATTGTGCCATCGCACTCGGTCCACCAGGAAACACGGTGAATGTGACAATCCCACACATCGCTGGAGGGCGGATCTGGTTCTCTGTTGGGTCACCCCTGACATTTCTTCTTAACCCAGGACCAGCCTTGGTCGAACCATCAGTAACGAACCCCTCAGATCCCAACACGAACATCAATTGGGGCTTCGCCGAGTTCACGTTCAACAGTGATCAGCTCTACGCAAACATCAGCTACGTCGACTTTGTCGGTCTCCCCATCGCTCTGACCTTGACTACGGTCAACAGTGGAACCCAGCACGTCTCAGGCATGCCCGCCAACGGCCTCGACCAGGTCTGCAGTGGTTTGCGTGCACAACACGCTACCGACGGCAAAGGCTGGGATCAGTTGGTCGTAACGCGTAACGGGCAGAACTTGCGTGCGCTCTCTCCCAATCAAGGCATGGTAATGCACCCCGACCTCTTCAGTGGGTACTACGACGACTACGTGAATCGCGCATGGTCCAAGTATGCCAGTCAGCAGATGTCGATTGACACGCAAGCTTCGTATGGGACCGTGTCCGCACAAGTATCCGCGGGCAAGTTGTCGTTTGGCGGTTCTGTATTCTCCAAGCCGTCGACGCGCGATATCTTTACGTGCTCGACGGGGCCTTTTGCCACAGGGGCCAATGCTGAGACCAACGCAATCATCCCTCGGCTTGCTGCGGCGTTCAATCGATCGACTCTACTGGTCAGCAACACCTTCCCCGCGGATCAGAGCTTGTACTATCAGGACCCTGTGACCAATCACTACAGTCGCATCGTGCATGGCGTGAACCTCGACGGCAAGGGCTACGCCTTTCCATATGACGATGTCCAGCCTACCAGTGGGAAAGATCAGAGTGGTGAAGTGCACGCCGGAGATCCAAAACTGTTCACCGTCACCGTTGGTGGTCAGAATGCATCTGTGGGCGTGCCCAAGGACAAAGATGAGCTTTAGCCAGAATAAGCTTCCGAACAGATGAACTTCAGATGCGAGAATACACCCATGAGTATCGAGTGGGTTTGTATAGAATGAACGTCGATATTGGGTCAGGATAGGTCCGGATGATGATGCGATGGGACGGATCGTTTGGTGGAGTCTGGGGTGATTGCCACAGTAGCTGGAAAGGTTGCTGATCTTTTTACGAAGATGACTGATGTGGAGCTTACGATCTATACTTATGACAATGATGACGATGACGATGCATGAATCCTTAGCAAGAAAGTACGGGTGCGTGCATAATCGGACAGATTAGTAACGAACTTGAAACAAAATAAGGTGTTCAAGATCTTCACCTTTGGCATTTTGTCTTGTGAATAGAAAGTGATTTCATTCTCTCTTCACTTGATCTTGGTGATTTGGCGTTCGCTAAAAACAGGTCGACGAGTGCTGTATTGATGAGTTTTCTACATACAGTTTAAGTGTCTTGGGTCTTGGGTCTAGTGTCTTGAGTCTACCGTCCCCGGAATCTGATGCCTTAGGTACATAAGTATCCCCGTACAACAGAAAGGACCCTTTTTTTTTGTGAAGTCTTTTTAGTTCTTGGCACCGTGGATAAAGACACGTTCCTCGAGAGGACCATATGCCTTGTCCAAGGGACCGCCAACGGGCTTGCCAAAGACCAATTGGGCCTTGAGGCTCCAGGTCTGAGGGACATTCCAGGTGGCGGCGATCTTTTCGTCGATCAGAGGGTTGTAGTGTTGCAAGTTTGCTCCGAGACCCTCTTGTTCCAAAGCGGTCCAGACTGGATGGGGAGCACGGTTGTCAGATCATGTAATCTAGGTACCTAGGGTAGGTTTCCGGGAAGGGGGGGAAAGAGGAACGTAATGGGAAGGGTGGGTGAAGAAGAGACGAAAGGGGAGAGTGTGTGTGCATGTGCTTGTGAGAGTGACTTACTGGCAAATTGATGAATGGCATTGGTATGTTCACTCCATTGTGGGAACTTGTCGGCGTACAGGGGCAACTTCTCCTGCAAGCCGGCGACGACCTTGGGTTCCTCGTAGAACAGCACGGTGCCGTATCCGGCCTCGAAGCCGCTGAGTCTCTGCTCGGACGCGGGCCAGGCTTCGGCGGGCGCGACGGCCTTGACGGCCGGCTTGACAATGTCGGCCCACAGCTTCTTGTGCTCGGGGCCCAGGAGCACGACGACGCGCGTCGACTGCGAGTTGAAGCTGGACGGGACGTGGAGCACGGCTTGCTCGACGATCTCCTTGATGCGCGAGTCCGGGATGGTCGATTCAGACGAGAGCTGGTAGATGGTGCGTCGGGCCTTGACGGCGTCGAGGAAGGTGGATGCGGATGACATGTTGGTGGATGTGATGGAAAAGCGACGACGTTGACCAAGAAGTGAGGACGGTGAGGTTGTTGTTGTTGAAGGTTGTAGAAGACGAAGCGGTGACGAAGATGAGAGACAAGAAGAAGAAGAAGATCGAGGTGCTTTTAAGAGTAGTCGAGCAGCGGTCAAGTTGCGGAGTGAAGAAGAAGCGGCGGGCTGTAGTCGCAGAGACATGGCTCAGGGTTTATATATACCTTTGGGTAGGTATCTGTAGGTTTCACGACAGCAGGAACAGACGCGTACAGAGGTTCCAGAATAATCCAAGGTGGTCCAGTACAAGCACAGACAAAAGAGGGACCCAAGGGAAGAAGAGGTCGACGGGGTATGTCCGGAGCAAGAAAAAATGAAGGGACAGAGTGTGTTGTGTTGTACAGGTATCGGCAATTGGGCAACAGGCCACAGATTACGACAGATCACGACTAAATGGTGAAAAAGAAGAGAAACTGAAACCCCCCCGGGTGGAGGAAGCTTTCAAATCATCGAGATTGCGCGTTTGGCTCCGATCGTGTCGCTCACCGAAAGACACAGAATCTCTGAGGAAGATTGAATAAGAATTCCTCATTTCATGGCTCACTGACGATGGGGAAATTAATCCATTGGTCGCCGTGGGCTGCCTGGTCACGTGCGCCACGGCAAGATTCCGCAAGGCTTGATAAGAATCACGTAAGCTGCGCCAAATCTGATAGCGCCATTTCACGTGATCTCGTTCCGAATCCTTCCGGGGGTTGTTACTGCTGACTTAGCTATGACTCAGCACTCCCCTCGGTCGGAAGACGGGACCTCCCAAGTACCTGATACGATCGAAAAACAGAGTCCATACTCCGAAGAGGATAGACACTGTTGCTATACCTCATAGGTCTGGAGAACCACCGTGGAAACCCCGTTGGACCTAGCCACGCAGAATCCAACCACGAAAAACAATAAAAACAACGCGCACAACAGAGAAAGTTCCCTGACCACTGGACCCAATCTCAGCCATCCCAACGATCTTCATCCACGGCATATCTCGTCTATCGCGAATCTAATGTGCTCGTGCATGTACCTCGACAGGTCCAAGTTAACTTGACGTCCCCATGCCCAATGACCGTCTTGGACGTGGCTTACATCGCAGCACGCAGAAAAGATCATGCACCTATCAAACACACCCGAAAATACCATCAACAGGTAAGTCATCTGATAGCCAAAATGTACTTGTACGATTCGAGCCACGTCTTCGATATCATCTGCCTGTTGATTGCAAACTCGTGTCCCTGCCTCTTCCTCAACAATGAGGCTCATCAACACTCACACATGGGTCTTGGAAGAATTCTACGCCCGCATCCCACGCTATGCCATTCTCTCGCACACATGGGGCGAAGACGAGGTTTCCTTCCAGGATATGCGGTCGCCAGAACGACAGCGCAAGAAAGGATTCACGAAAATCCTCCAGGCCTGTAAATTGGCAAGAGCTGACAAGCTCGACTACGCCTGGGTTGACACCTGTTGCATCGACAAATCGTCAAGTGCCGAGCTGACAGAGGCCATCAATTCCATGTTCCAATGGTACATGCACGCGGCGAAATGTTACGTCTTCATGGAAGACCTCCAGAGACTGGACGAGAATGCTATATTACCCCAGTGCCGATGGTTCACCAGGGGATGGACCTTGCAGGAGCTACTTGCGCCGAAGGTCCTCGAGATCTTCAACATGCATTGGGAATTCGTGGGTACCAAGGCAGACTACGCCCGTGCCATTTCCGTCGCCACCGAGATTCCCGAAGCCGTCATCGTCGGTGATCAGGCCCTGAGCACCTGCTCTGTCGCGGCGAAAATGTCGTGGACTGCACGGCGCGAAACGACTCGCACCGAGGATATGGCCTACTGTCTCCTGGGCATCTTTGACGTCAACATGCCGATGTTGTACGGCGAGGGGTGGAAAGCGTTCCGTCGACTGCAAGAGGAAATCATCAAGCGGTCCAACGACCTGACGATTTTTGCCTGGAGTTCGTCGGCAGGACACGAACAGAGCTCCCTCCCTCTCCTCGCGGAGTCACCGGCCGCTTTCGCAGGTAGTTCTCAGATCGTCCCCTTCTCCGACGACTTCGAAGACTTTTCCGTGACGAACAAAGGTCTCTTGATCTCTGGCGACGCTCCTTTGCGAGTCGTGGCGCCCGTCGTGGAAGGCCCCGAACGTTCGACGGAGCGCTACGTCCTGCATCTCGGCCACGACAAGTCGACGAATGCCGACGGAGGCATCTATCTCCGGAAAATCGGACCGAAGATCTATTGCCGCGATGGCAGCTATCCTCTGGCAGGATTCGGGAGGAGCAAGTACATCGAACGCCACCTCCTCGACACGACCGATTACTACATATTGATTGATCCACTCATGGCCACGACCATTTCGCGCTTGACGTTTCGGTCGCGCGCAATCCACGTCCCGACCACTGGTATGTTTCGGCTGACTGCGCAGGCTCCTGAGCTCTTGTGGGACCGCACTGATCGTGTCTTTTTGCGGCCAAAGGCGTACAAGTTCACGCACACAAGGTCCGTCCTGTTCCTGGGCTTCAAGGGAAACTTGTCTGTCGGGAGACCTGTTAGGTTCTTTGTGTTTTGCGACTACCGTGGGCCTTCACCGTCGTGTAAGATGATGTTATGGGACGAGGATGATTCGCACTCCAGCGTCCCATTTGCAGATAAATACCGAATGGAAACCACAACCTGGACCGACATTGTGACTCAGCTTCCGGAGTTGGACAAGGCAGAAAACAGCATTGGTGTCAAGGTTGGAAGTCAAGTATATATGATCATCGCCTCGTTCAGGAAGGGCATTGTAGAGAGTCTGTCTAAAGAAGTGGATTTGTTCATTCTCGAATTTGGTGTTGAGAGAAGGCCGTTCAATTCGAAGACTGATGTAAGTCTGAGGTCTCTGTGAAACGGTACGAGTGAGTATATGAATGATGATGGAGGGGTTGAATTGAAGATCAATATTCTCTTGAACATCTGTTTGTAGCTTCGAGTACGTGCTATTGCGAGAAAGTGTAGTGTACGGAAATCCCGCGCTATGTAGATCTATGTCGGGAATATGATTTAATTCTTGAACGCTCACAAATTACCTAAAACAACCGAATCACTGTGCTTACAACAAGAGTTATCCTGAACCTGCCGTCGTGATGAAACTAGGCGATTAGTCCACGGCCGCTCTGTACCGTCAATGTTATTGTTATTGTCATTTTACCCATTACGGAAAAGGTAAAGGTGTGAGGGTGGCACAGGGAAAACTATCGATACTCGATCAAAGCCTGTATGGAGTATTTATTTTATCTGAAAATCTCTTTCTAACGGCAAAACATTACCCACGGCACGCCACTCACGTACCGCCTCGTCACTCCTAGTCACCCAACGGACAACCATATGATGGTCCATCGCACACCAGTTGATTCTTCGGCCAGTTCGTCAGCCGCATCCATTCTTCTCCAGCTCATCGAAGACTACCACGCCTTCAACCCAGGCGGGGTGCCCGTCCTGCCGTACCCGACGCCTCTCGAATTCAGCAAACAAGTCAGTCGAGGTAGACCGTGCGTATACCGTCTGGATCCTGACAACCAGCCAGCCAGGCATGATGGGAGTCCTGACGTCGATGGAAGTGGGATCGGGGATGGGCTTCCACCGTCACGATCTGGATTTTTTCGACGACGACGACAATTGGAACGAGACGCCAAGGCTCGTGCAGAGATGGAAAGTGTCCTGTTGCACCCTGCTTTCTCGTGGACCAAAAAAGCCCTGTGCGAAAAGGTCACAGAGGACGTCGACGTGGCTGTGACGCCGGACGGGAGAGCGGATTCTTTGTATACCATACGGAGAGCATTCTCCGGGTCTGGAACTCGACGCCGACGTCGACCGTCGCCGAGATCGTCCAAGAAGAGTCGAGAAGGTGATTCAACTTCTGACGACCAACAGAGTGGTCATGGTCATGGTCATGAAGAAGGTGAAGGTAATTGTAGCAGTGAGCAGGAGCAGGAACAAGGACAAGAGGAGGAGGAGGAGGAGGAGGAGGAGGAAGTCGAGGAAGTATTTGTTCAACCTGCCACAATCACAATGTCGTTGTCATCACTTTTTGATAAGCTTATTCCTCGAGACGTGGAGGAAGAGGAGGAGGAGGAGAGAGAAGAAAAAGAAAAGCCAACATCCGAATCAGCGGCAACAACAACAACAACAACATCAACAGCGTCATCACCTTCTACTCACCTCTCAGGCATCAATACACATGAACCCGATGAAAAGAATACGAGGAACACTGGACCCAACGACCAAAGCGGAAGAACAAGACCCAGAAGACAAAAGTCCCGCCGCATACACTATCTTCAGTCTCAGAACAGTAACCTCACGAGCACGCCCCTCTCGCCTCTCCTCGCCGACCTCCCTCGTCAACTCCCCTTCGCGCACGACGTCCTGGGCGACCCGGAGGCGATCAACATCTGGATAGGCACGTCGGACAGCGTGACCAGCACGCACCGCGACCCGTACGAGAACCTCTACGTCGTCCTGAAGGGCTGTAAGAAATTCACCCTGTACCCGCCCGTCGAGGAACTGTGTTTGCACGCCACGAAAGTCCGGACGGGCCATCACGTTCTCATTGACGACGACGACCGTGGTGGTGGTGGTGGTGATGGTGGTGGTGGTGACCGAGTAAATGGGGATTTTGAGATCGTTCTCGACTGCGACGACGATGACGACGACGACGACGACGACAGTAACAACGATCAAGATCAAGACTCACACACACCGCTGCATCCAGGTCCTCCACCTCCAAACTCACACCCAGACCCAGACTCAGACACAGACGACGTCGGCAGAGGTAAAGGTACCAAAATCCCTTGGATCCCCATTGACCCCGACCTCGTAACCTCACTGCCCCCCGACACCGTGGCGTCCAGGTATCCTTACTACCGGTACTCGCACCCGGTCAGGGTCACCGTGTGGGAAGGGGAGATCCTCTACCTCCCGTCGGGCTGGTTCCACCACGTCCGTCAAGAGTGTGGGGTCTGGGACGACGACGGCGACGACGACGACGACGGCGACGGAACACTCGCCCCCTGCATCGCCGTCAACTACTGGTACGACATGGACTACGAGGGCGAGAAGTATGCCACACGGGAAATGATGACGCGGTTGGTTGAGACGGCGAGGAGAGGAGATCAATCTTGAACTCCCACCGCGACTTGAGACTTCGACAGTTGCAGTGACAATGACAACCGCAGAAATAAAAAAAACCCACAACCGGACATCTCTGGTATAGTGCCATGATGGAAGAATCTTTAAATCTATTCTTCTCCTTCTTCTTTTTTTTCATCTTCTTCACGTCTCATGAATCTTTTATTTCTTCTTAGTCAGAAAATCTAAGCTTCCATGTTCCGTGTCAATAAAAGGACCGTCATTGCTTACTCAACCCCAACTAAAGGGGGAGCGTCTCCATTCTTTTGGTTTTGTGTTTAAAGGTTCGTATCAAGATCATTCCGGAATCTCTTCGTCTCTCATAACCACGTCAGGGGCCAGTGAGTGTCTGGTTCATGTCTATGCAGCTTCCAACTTCTTGAGAATCTCTGGAAACTCCTTCCAGTCGTACATGATGGCAGCAGCGTTGCATTGCTCCTTCAATAACTTCGCCATCTGTTCCATCTTCTCTTTGCCTTCCTCAATGCCATAGACTCCAACGTAGCCGACCAATGGAATTCCGGCACGCATGGCGGCAGTGGCACCACTCTTGCTGTCCTCCACAGTGATGCACTCCTCTGGCTTGACACCGAGCTGCTCGCAGGCGTAGAGGTAGATCTTGGGGTCAGGTTTGCTGGACGGCGGGTTGAGGGAGGTGGCGGCACTGTACACATGGGCGTTGGGGAAGTAGTGGTCAATGCCGACCTTCTCGAGAGAAGCAACGACGCGGGGTTTGGCAGAAGTCGACACGACAGCCATGGGGTATCCAGCCTTGTGAAGACGTTCCAACTCTTCTGGCACCCCGGGGCACGGAGTGGCTTTGGCGCTGAGCTTCTTGATGACTTCTCCCAATTCACGCTTGACGTATTCCTCAAGCTCCTCCGGAGGCATCTGGAAGTCGTGCTTCTTCTGGAGTCCTACCAGCATGCCACGGAAGTTCTGACCGACAAAGTCCTCAAGGAGGGAGTCGACGCTGTAGCGGTCGGGAATGTCATACTTGGCGAGGAGTTCGTTGGTGAGATCGGCACAAGCTTCAAAGGCGAGACGCTCAGACAAGACGAGGGTGTTGTCGCAGTCGAGGAGGACGTATTTGACCTGGAGCGAGAGGAGCTGTCAGTGAATTGGCACGCAAGTGAGGGATCAAGGGCAATCGAGAGGAGCGGTCAAGGGTGCGCAAGAGTGTCTAGGACAGAAGTACCTTTGGCATTTTGACGGTTGACGCTTGTGATTGTTGGAGAGCGAAGAAAGATGGACGGAGAGAGTAGTCTGTCTATTGGCAAAGTGGTGGGAGCAAGAAAGAAGAGAATGGGAATTTGACTCTGAACTTGGTGATTGCTTATGCCCAAAGGAGTGGGATGTGTGAGGTGTTCGGGATGTCACTGTGTGAGCTGGACAGGAGGGAAGAACCAGCGACGCCCAACGACTTTTTTTGGAGGCGCTCTAATGAACTTTAGCGATCAACAACGAAGTGCGGTGTTTCGAAAACGTGGGGAACAGAAGAGGGAGAGATGGAGTCTAGTAGCATTGTAGCTTAGTAGGCGACTTTAATAAGTACGGTGTACAGTATAATGAGTTCATGATTAGGCGCAGCGGAGAGTTTGGACTCCGGACGGGGGGCAGAATTCACAGGAGGAGACTTCCGCCGCCTACGTCATGCCAACTCTCCAGGTACCAGCGGGGAATCGGGGCACTGCAGCACAGGCGACTCACACGCAAAGAGTACCTACAGGTTCTCGGACTTACTTAAGGCAAGGTACCTAAGGGACTGCTAAGGTACTGCTAAGGTCGGCATAAGTCACCCACCCTCCAAGGCATCTTTACCTTTGACCATAGTCCCTAACAGTACGGGAGTATACCAGTATTCTGCACCGTCACTGCCACTGTCACAGTCACAGTCACACAATAATCGACATTCACACTCACATTCCCATCATCTATTGACAATCCCCCCAGTACTGTACTCATGTACCGGCCATGATCACCGCGTCCGTTCAGATCCAGAACCCCTTGTCCCATTACCAGTCCTTCTCTCTCCAGTAGATCCACGCCACAACCCACCAAGCGATCGGCACCAACAACCAACATCAGCCACGCCGCCAACAGCAATATGACGTCGACTTCTGCCCGTCCATCACCTTCCACACTCGTGATTGACATTCACGTTCCATGTTTTTGTAGCCAGACGTGCATAGTCTCGAAACACCGGACGCCCTGCTTCAGCGAGGGACTCAGAATCCCTGCATGCGAGTACAACTTTGCCTTACCAGGTCAGGTAGGTAGGATACGGTAGGTAGACAACGGGCAGCCCTTTCCAGGCCCTGCAGATTTACAGCCACCACCACCACCACTGCCACCTCCATGCAAGCCAAGGTATGGTGCGTTCGCGTGTGTGCTTGGATACATATACGTGACTTGGGGAATGTCGTCAATCCCAGTTGAAATTGCAATCCCGCCTCTTCTTCATAACTACCACCTATCTACAGGTGCGCAGCTGTCCACAACACCCCCCGGGCGTGTGAGCAGAGAAACCAGACACGAAAGATCAAGGAAATACCAGAAGAATTGGCTTTGCTACTCTGTTGTGCTTGTGTCGCGTTCGATTCCCCCAGCATGAGGATCCCGCTCTTCAAACGCCTGGTCATCGCCGCCTTCAACGTCTTCTTCCCGCCGTTGGCCGTCCTCCTGATCACGGGGCCAAATGAAGACTTCATCTTCAACTGCGTCATGTTCCTCCTGGCCGTGATACCGTCCCACATCCACGGCTTCTACATCTCGCTCACCTACTTCCACCGGAAGCGCAAGATCCGCAACGGCGTCTACCCTGGCAAGCCCAGGTCTCTCATCTGGAGCGAGCGCGTGAACAACGGCGGCGCGAGCTGGAAGGAAGTGGAGAGGCTGAGACGACAGAAAGAAGACGGCCGCTTGAGCAGGAGGATCACCCGCAAAATCACAGGCCAGGCCGCCGCCGCCGAAAGAAGTCGGAGCCGGAGAATGGTCCAGGAATGGGACGACGGGCACAAAGAGCAGGAGTATTGACTACGCCCGCGCGAGTCCGCGGTTTGAGTAGGAGAAGAAAATTAGACGGGAAGCGTAGCCATGTTTGTTTGATCTGCCAGCTCAGAGCAATCGCATCCTAGCCTGCCTTGGAAGTAAATACAGAAGGTCTTACGACGCGTCGACGTGTCCCATCCCAACAACCAGTCAACCACCGCAAATGACGGTGTGTCAACGACCTGGCCTCTGGAATTGCGGTTGGGACGGCGGGGAACATGACACCATGGGCCTGGGGACCTGTACCTATGTAGGTACATAGACTGCAATACTCCACATAGCCACACCTTTGATCGATTTGACGCTAAGCTGGGCCGTGAGGGAACTGTTGTGCCGTAGCCTCATAATACATTGTTGTTGTGGGTGGATGAGACGATAGACAACAGCTCCGTGCCTGGCCAGAGACCCCCAGACTAAATTCTAAGCCACGACGAGAACAAATCAATTGCCAAGGGAAGCCAACCGTTGCGAAGTAGGTAACCCGGAGGTTTGCTTTCATCACGGCACAAAAAAGATAACATGGCGTCTGACACTGGTTCTTGGAGGGACAGCAATATTGTCTAGGGTCCGAGAAAGAGCCTCGATTCGCCCACGGTTGACGGAGACACAAGTGATGGACAAGAAGGAAATGCATAGGGCCCGAAGAACCCGTCAGTCAGGGACACCAACAGGGCAACACAAGATCAAGGGTCCGGAAGAAAAATAACATTTAGCTAACAATATTAGCCAGGGACGACAACATTGTGATTGTAAAGAGGTATCTGCATCCCTACGGTGTGGAATCTTGGTAATTGCTCCTAAGAAGTCTCATGGTTTTCAAGGAAACATCGTCCGCGTCGGTCGTTGATCGTACAAGACATTAAAGAATACTTTGAGGCAATATTCTAGTGGTGAGACATGTTCATTTCTGCCCCGAGACACGCGGGTCAGCTGGTGTCAGAGATATCCTCATGCTTTGGCTTCGTGGTCTGGGTCGGAGTGCTGTCCTCGTTCTTCCCCGGTAAAGGGTACGGGCTAAAGTCTCGACTGCTGGTGCTAAAGTTGGACTGGACGGGAGGATGTTTTGCACCTGCGTATCCACCATTCATCGGCTTCTCAGTCGCTTTTTCGGCAGGAAAGTCATGGTTATTCGGTACTGGCGTGTTTATGGTGCTCGGATCCGTCGAGACAGGGCTTGCCATGGCTTCTGTGTCGTCCAATGTCACGGAATTCAGGCCGTGCAAACCACCCTCGATATCTCTCACGAGTCTCACAAACTCCTCAGGCACGAGACCACTCTCACCTGTCCGAGGGTCTTCAGCGACCAACCATCCCTGGCCATGACGATACGATACCAGAATTATCTGGCCTTCCTTGAGCGGCAACTCGTTTTGGTGTTCGCTCTCAAAATCAAATAAGGCCACCGCTTTCCCGTGCATTTCCTCGTCCGGGCTGGCGATTGTAAATGAATAATCTTTGGAAAAGCGCGTGTCGTCCTCGGCTTCGGAATATTCATCCTCGGACATCGGCTCTTGCACTTGGATAGGCGAGTGCTTTCTTTGCAGTGGTTTCGCAAAATTGGAATCTCGGTGCTGCGGCTGGCCAGGAAATCGCAGCGCGTGATTGTCGTAGGTATCTACAGCCTCGCCCGGCCCGTCAACTTCATCTGGAAGGGTGACGTCGACTAAATACCCACGATGAGGTCCTGCATCGCCGGGGGACCTCCCTCGGTCATTGGACTTGTGTTTTTTATGTCTGCTCGTCGTGACAATGGGCGACTGAATATCATCGTCTTCGCTGTATGGGGGTCCGTCATCTTTGAACGCCATTGCAGGGAGTCGGTCTCGCCCCCACGAAGATGGAGTTGTCTCTGACATCCAAGGGGGTGTTGCAGACCAGTGCCCTCTGCCTTCTTCCCAGGTGGAAACAGCAGGATCCGACAGTCTCCGTGACTCGCTAACCGGGGTCGATAGCCCCGACTGGTTCGGAGGCGGACCATAATGCAGAGGATGTGTCGACAAGTATGCAAAATCTCGTACAAGGGTATAAGGAAGGCTCGAATGGAAAACTGGAAAAACGTGTGATGATGGTCTAGATTGCGGGTGATAAGAGGCCTTGGAATGGTTCGAAAATGTGGACATTCGTCTTTCGACATACGATGTCGGTCTTTGTGAACTCGCCCTACGCAGCGTAGGTGTTGTTGTTATCAGAGGAGGAAGAGCGGGAGGACTCGTCGTGGCTGCGCCCAAAGGCGGTGACATTGTAGGAGGTGAGGCTGTGATGGTTGCCATTGTCGTAAAATCAAAAGAGGACCGGCCGCCAACGGCCACGAGGCAGACAAGAGGATTCGACAAAAGAAATAAACAGCGTGCAATTCGGCATGCGCGCTTGCAAAGCAAGCAAAGTCAGTCGGGCGGCTAGCAAGGGCGGTCGAGTCGCTTCGAGAGAGGCGAGCGGGCGCAACAGGGTGAAGATGGCGAGCGCTTAAGGACTATTAGGCGAAATGGGTATAAAGGGACTTCATTCGAGGATGCTTGAGATGTTCATGTAGAGTCGGTTAGGGTGAGAAAAGGGCATTCAGCTGGGACCGATGGCGGTTGTGTTGTTGGTGCAAGGCAAAGACAGAATGCGCCGGAGCTATTTTTGGATACACAGAGGTGGAAGCGTCAGAAGTCAGAGCGAGAGAGAAAGGTAGTTGAGAAGCACATAGTCGATGTCCAGAGTCAGCAAGGAGAAAGGTTGGACTCAGCGACAGGATAGTGAAGATCTAGCCATGCCCATGACTCTGGGTGAGCGGTATGCAGATCGAATTGCCCGTCGCTGTGGCAGAGGGTCGACATGGTGGGTGGCCACTGTACGGAGACTTTTGTTGCCCTAGACTGCATTAGTCGCGAGCTCACGGTCAAATTAAATGGGGGCCGTCTGACTCGATGAGCCGCCCGCGAGCCTCACTCGAGTATCTGGGGTCAGTCCTTGACAAGCACGAGTACAGTACGGAGCAGACTACCAGATACTCTCTGTTATGCTGAGGACTGTACTCCGTATCTAGCAAGCCATACACTTCGGTCAAGTTTATCACTCCTGCAATGTACAGGGAACGGAAACCTTCGAGGA
Organism: Exophiala spinifera; assembly: GCF_000836115.1. Taxonomy (NCBI): domain Eukaryota; kingdom Fungi; phylum Ascomycota; class Eurotiomycetes; order Chaetothyriales; family Herpotrichiellaceae; genus Exophiala; species Exophiala spinifera. The sequence continues at coordinate 3,667,970 of NW_015622514.1, forward strand.
CGGCCAAACCCCGTCGACGCGTGCACTAAGATATCTCAGTGGTCTGACAGGAGTAATATCTCTATGGCTGGAGTTCCCGAAGTAGCTCGTTTCAGGCGATCTGGTCTAAGCCGCTTCTGGCCTAGTGCCCTCTCGCCTGCATTCCAAGCAGGCGAACGTTTTTCTTCTCGTATTGTCGCTTACCAGGGATTATTATTCTGTGCTGTCGACATACAATATTGATTCACTCTCATATCGGTAAGTCGTGTATGCTCACTGCTTTATTCCTGAACTCGATTCAATGATGATCCCAAATATTGGAGCTGTCCTAGTCCACCAATGAGGACAATTTTATTATTACGCAACTTTCCTGAACGCAATCATCTGCCATGTCGCCAGTGTATCTATGCTTTTAGAAGGTCATTGCTAATTTTCTCGACCCAAGACTTCACCATGATACTATCGTAGACACACCCGATTTCCTCCTTCCTACCATGTCGACCGATCCCCGACTGGCGCGCCTTCAGGGCCGTACAAACACTCCCAAACCACTGACACCTCCAGCTCCTGCAGCTGCCCCAACTACGGCAACCCCAGCAGCAGTACCTCCCTCACAACCGACTTCTCCCGAGCTTGACGGAAATGTTGATACTCCAGCAACCGCATCGGCGCCTGCAGAACTGCCCGACACTTCTTTCAAGCTCAAATTCTGCACCGTATGCGCCTCGAATAACAACAGAAGCATGGAAGCGCATCTGCGACTCTCGACCTCAGATCATAAATACCCCGTCATATCTTTCGGCACCGGGTCGTACGTGCGACTGCCTGGGCCTTCAATATCTCAACCTCAAGTCTACAATTTCAACACAACCTCTTACACAAAAATGTACGAGGAACTAAATGCCCAGGATGCGAGGCTATACCGTAACAACGGCATCTTGAACATGCTGGACAGAAACAGAAACATCAAATGGGGACCAGAAAGATTCCATGACTGGGTCGTCGGTGCCGCCAGAATGGAGGCTCTGAATCGGGGCGACAAGGGCGCAGCTGGAACTGAAGGAGGTGTGGTCGACGTCATTTTCACCTGCGAAGAGCGATGCTGGGATGCGGTGGTGGACAATCTGCTAGACAGAGGAGCGCCTCTCAATCGGCCAGTACATGTGTTCAACATTGACATTAAGGATAATCATGAAGAAGCACTTGTGGGTGGCGGAGCAATCCTTGAGTTGGCAGATGCTCTCAATGAGGCTGCGGTGCAAGAGAGGCAGGTCAATGGTTCAACCGGCTGGCAAAATGGGAGTGGCGCTGCACGGCAGAGTTTTGATGAGAGAGTGCCGGATATCCTGGCCAGCTGGCAGGAAAGGTGGCCCAACCTGCCTGCATTATGGACTCTCTCTTGGTTCTGAACTTCGACGAGGCACATTTGCATTTTAGCGAGGCGTTGGCAGGTGTTGTTATCCCAGTGGAGGACTATGAACATTATGATGACGAGATGCTGTGCACCTTTGAGGGGTGTCAAACGGTTGCATGAATTGATCTATTGTTGAGATTCCTCCACACAAACTTGCATTTCAAGCGGGGATCTCGTCTGAGCACTGGCATGAAAGTGAGACGAGTAGCAATGGTCGAGGTCGACTCTGGGGATACATTGGGTACAGTGGTACGGAGTACTGTATACGATAATGTACGTGAAGCCGAGCGCGGACCTCGGCATACCGCGTGTTCCCCACGTCAACATGAGAGATGCAACCGCTCCAATCGAGTCCCTCGTTAATTTTTTGGCGACCAGGTCAATGCCAGAGTACGTGTGAGCATCTGTGTACCTCGTACTGGCTTATGACATATTCCCGCAGTCTCTCGTTTCGTTCATACCAATGCATGTTCCCTCGGTTACAGTGTGTCCTTGTATGTCCAGGCTCGGCTGTGTCACAAGTTCAGTTTCTCCTACTTTGTTCTTGCGAGAATATCCTTCGGCCAGCAGCATCAGTCGTCGACCTTGCAGACCTGTCCGGTCGCATAGAATAGGTGCAGCAGGACTTCATAGACGATCGTCTCAGTCCCGCAGCCTCCACGCAGTCTCGAGACCCTCGACGGGTGCTCCCAAACCCGGCGACAGGCCACACGTCTCCGGCAAACGTACAGGCGCAGGCACCGCGACCATGGCTAGTGCGCCGTCCAAGCCCAAGTTCGAGGTGCGAGGCTACTCCGAGCACAAGTCTCCCAAGCCGGCGTCGCCGTCAGCCAGCATAGTGCTGGTCTCGCCCTCGAACGAAATCCTCCTCCTGCACCGCGTCCAGACATCCTCCGCCTTCCCCTCAGCGCACGTTTTCCCCGGGGGCAACCTGGAACCGTCGGACGGGCCGCTGCCTCTGGACCCGCAGGACGTCGACCGACACAAAGACAGCATCGCGTACCGCACGGGCGCGATACGGGAGCTGTTCGAGGAGACGGGCATCCTCCTGGCGCGGTCGTCGCGCGATGCCGGGTCGCTCCTGGCCGTGTCCAAGGAGCAGAGAAAGAGCGGGCGCGAGGCCGTCCACCGGGGCGCAGTCACGCTGGCGGAGTGGCTGAAGGGCGTGTCGCCGTCCGCGATGCTCGACACGAACCGACTCATCCCCTTCACGCACTGGGTGACGCCGCCGAATGTGCCCAAGCGCTTCACGACGCAGATGTACCTGTACTTTGTGGACCGGGCCGAGAGCGGCAATCCCAGTGTCCACGCGACGGGCGACGAGGTCGAGACCATGGCGCCCGAGTGGCGCCGCGCGAGTGACTGGCTGCGGCGCGCGAGGTCCGGGGAGATCATCCTGTTCCCGCCGCAGTTCCTGCTGTTGTATCTGGTGTCTGGCGTTCTCGATCGGGGTCGCGTGGGACCGCAGGAAGATGAGACGGCAGTCGTCGCGAAACGGGACGAATTGAGGAGAAAGATCGAGACCGAGGGGTGGACGCACAAGTTTATCAGTCCTATTGGTCTCCAGTTCGGCCGGGAGGATGGCAGGACGGTCCTGTCGCTCGACAAGCCAGGCCCGGAACTCAGAGGGAGCGGGCTGAAGGGCGACTCAGAGTATGTTGTGCTCGTGAAGTTCAGAAAGGAAGGTCCCCGAGAATTGGACGTTGCGTTCAGAAAGGACGTGCTCAGAGACGAGAGGGAGTTGAAGGCGCAGAAGCAGGAGAGGGGAGGCAAACTGTGACATTTCAGCTTGGACTTTCGATAGAGAGGCGAGTGGCGGTGTTGCAGTTTAGACACATCTAAATCTATATCATCAAAGTAGATGAACGACGAAAGATGCAAATCAGATAATCAAAAGGAAGTTTCTTGCGAATTTTGCTTTAGTACGTCTACGTAGCCATAAAACTCATACAATCATATATCAGCAGCAACATCTGAGTCGGTATCTCGGTCCCCCTCAACGCCAGTTCGCCGTGGTGATGCATCGACGACTCCACTCACTAGGAGTAGAGCTTCTTGTCGAAGCTGTCCAGGCCGTGCACATTGCCTTCAGCCTGAGCACTGACGCTGCGGAGTTCAAATCGAACCTTGCCTCTGCTAACGTCCTCTCGCAGCTCGACGAGACTCTTGCAGCCGATGTCCTGCAGCGAGTGCTGCAGACCAGCGATGAGATATGGTACAAATTTGGTGACTGAGCCTCGATCGAGGACGGAGCCTGAGACACCTTGGGCGACCAGCAATCTATCACCCTCAGAGAAATATCTGGCAGTGCCGGCGTTGCTGGCCTTGGAATCCTTGCCGCCGCCCCCGGCTTTCTTGTCCTCCATGGCGTCGATGCTGCCCATACCTCGGTAAGCCTTGACGAGCTTTCCTTCACGATTGAGAAAGGAGGTTCCCGGAGACTCGGTGGTGCCTGCAAGGAGACCACCCATCATAACAGTTGAGGCTCCCATAGCAAGACCTTTGACGATGTGGCCCACGTTCTGGATGCCACCATCGGCAATGCAAGGAACCCCAAATCTTGCTGCAAATGATGAGACGGAGAAGACTGCTGCGGCTTGAGGACGGCCCACAGCCATGACCTCCTGTGTGATGCAGGCGCTGCCGCTACCCATGCCAATTCTCAGGCCATCGGCACCTGCAGCAATCAGGTTTGCAGCTTGTTCTCGCGTCACCACGTTTCCAGCAATGACGTCGAGTTCAGGGTAAGTTTCCTTGATGTATTTGACCATTTCGATCTGGTAGACGCTGTTACCCTGGCTGCTGTCAAGAATGACAATGTCGAGGCCAGCCTCCACCAGCTTTTGAAGTCTGTTCTTATCGTCTGGTCGGGTACCAATAGCAGCGGCAGCAATCAGTTGCTTGGAGTGGGGTAGTTTTGAGGCAAGAGGGTAGTTGAGGTTCTTCAAGAGATCGGAGCGCGAGAGCAGAGAAACCAAGTTACCGTCCTTGTCGACCATTGGCAACTTGCCCTTTCGGGATTTGCGCAGTAATTCGTTGGCCTCTAGGAGGGTGGTTCCTGCTGGAGCGGTGATCAGGTCTTTCGACATGACCTCGGTGACTAGATCTTCTGGCTGGGGATGGAATTGGATATCTCGAGTTGTGACAATGCCAATCAACTTGGACTTGAGTTCGCCGGTTTCTAACAAGTCTCGAATCAGAAGATGAAAGAGAAGAGACAAGGTAACACAGTCGGAAACAGTAGACTCAGACAGAAATCTCCAAAAATTCCCCATCGCAAATTCATGCTTCGGATGAACGAAAGTTTAAAGGGTAAAATGGTTGAACATCATAGTAACGAGCACGACGTGTTACGGGTAGACATACCGGTGACTGGGAATCCGCCAAACCCCCATTTTTCTTTCAGTTCTCTGGCCTCAGCGACAGTAGTTTTCGGAGAGAGGACGATAGGCTCGGAAATGAAGCCATTTTCGTATCTCTTGACCTTTCGGACCATGTCTGCTTGATCTTCCGCAGAACAATTATGGTGGATGACACCTAAGCCACCCAACAAGGCCATATGAATAGCCATGTTTTCTTCTGTGACGGTATCCATGGGGGAGGAGAGGAGCGGCGTCTTGAGAGAAATTCGTTTCGTGACCGGAGAGTCGAGAGACACTTCGGAGGCAGCAAAACCTAACCACGTCAGGATGGCAAAGATCGGCGCGTCGAAAAATGCCTACCAATATATCCTGGCTGGACGAGGAAGTCGTTGTATGTCAGAGCACCGTTCTTCTTCGCGTCGAGCAGGGTGTGGACATCAAGACCATCCCGAGTCTCGTACTCCTCGAGTACTTGGAGGGCTTTTCGCCAGTCCAACTTCTCGACGTCTCGGTTGAGAGGGACGCCATTGCTGGCAGCGTCTCCATTGGCGATGGGCATCTTCAGACTGACGGAAGGACAGTACACGTCTATGAAACAGTGATACTGGGGGAGAGGAAGGGGTATCCCGAGAAAAAGAAGAACGAGTTGAAAATTCGCGGTGTGAAACTTTTTCAAGGGACGGAAAGATACGCTAAAGCCAAAAGGGAATGGCGCACCCCCGCCAAAGAAAAGGCCCCGACCAGATCAGTGACCAGTGTTCCTGCCAGAGCACGAAGACGGCGCATCGATTTCTTGTACTCGTAATAAAGAAGGGAGATCAACCGGGCAAATATTAGAATCTCATGCCCGGGGATCCCCTGAGGCTACATGTGGCCGACGAAACCATTGCAGTCTTGTAGAGAGGGGTGAGCGACTGTTGACAGGATCAGTGGCAGCGCCTGACAGAAGCGAACTCCTCGCTTAGGGATGCAAGCGGCACGATATCAATCAACGTATTCGTGGAGATAGTCTTCCGCTCAGACAGGACGAGGCAATCATGTGTACCTGCACCAGTCGAGAAGATATTCGGGATACGGAGCAGACGGTGATTCTCCAGCTGACGCCTACCAGCACTCGTACTCTTGGGACAAAAATCGCAGGCTCTAATAAGCGTAGTCTAAAGAACGCCCAATACGATTCGTCAGACAGAATTGGGAGGAGGGTCCCTGGGTCTGTAGCTGGACAAATCCGCATCGTCAGACCCAGGTTATTCTTTGCGCGCCAGCCAACCGCTTTCCTCCATCCCCGCTTGCTTGGACTATTCCAGATTCAGTACTGTCAACAAAAGATTCACAAAAGGCCCTTTTTCACCACCTTGAAATGTCTTCATCACATTGTCCTTACAACCCTCAGGCGCAACGACAGTTGATTTTGCAACAGTACCAACTTATTTTATGCAGGATTATTGTTTGAAAGTCAGCCGCATCTGAGGATGTAATCGCCGTGCCAAACATTCAAAGTATCCGAGCTTCTCGCACTTAACCCATTACCGCGCTCCTCGGGATGTCCCAATACGCTCTGCGGCGAACGCAGACAGACATCTACGCTGGCAATACACAACGGCAACCCTCGGCGGCCTCGACAGTATCTTCAGCCTATTCTGCTGCATCAAGTGCCTTCCCTCCTAGCCGAACAAGCACAGTGACATCGACCAGTTCCAGCCTTTACTCGAGGGCGTCTCCTAATCACAAACGGGGAGTCAGCGAAGCTGGAGACATGACCCCAACGCGGTCATACAAAGGCCACAGCAGTGTTGAAAATAGTCCGGACCACGTCTACCGAAATGTCCGCCAAACGCTGCGACCTCTACCTCAAGCGCCGTCTCCTAATGCGACTCCACGACGCCCAAGCGGTAACCATGTTCGGGCGCAGACGCTCGATCGATTCCCCCAAATTCATACCGAAGACCCGTTTGTCGACAAGCACTTGCACGAACATCAACTTGAATCGCATCATTCAAGGCCACATCTCCACCATGCTGTGACATCTCCACATGGAAATACATTCAAGGCGCCGGATATAGAAGAGCTGCAAAAGTCATCAACATCACACCTGAGAGCTTTGTCTAGATTCGCACAAGATGGAGACGCCGAAGAGTTCGGGATTACAGGCACAGGTCACTCGGTCGTCGGCTTACACAATCGAAGGCAGCTCAAACGAACCGATTCCGTCGCTCCGGGGTCACGATCAAAAGCTAAGAGCTATGGCTGGGGAGATAGAAACTGGATGGACAAGCAGCGGCAATTCCTCCAGGCCTATGAGTATCTCTGTCACATAGGTGAAGCGAAGGAATGGATCGAGGACATCATCCACAAACCAATACCTCCAATCGTGGAGCTTGAAGAGGGCCTGCGCAACGGTGTAACCCTTGCGGAAGTTGTCCAAGCATTCCACCCTGGTCATAATCTCAAGATCTTTCGGAACCCCAAGCTGCAATACAAGCACTCAGACAATATCGTAATGTTCTTCCGCTTTCTGGAAGAAGTCGGCTTGCCAGATCTCTTCCGGTTTGAGCTCATTGATTTATACGAGAAAAAGAACATCCCAAAAGTCATCTACTGTATCCATGCCTTATCATGGCTTCTTTACCGGAAAGGCATGGTAGACTTTCGAATTGGGAACTTGGTCGGTCAACTAGAATTTGAGCATCATGAACTGGAACAGACACAGCGTGGCTTGGATAAGTCGGGCATTAGTATGCCGAGCTTCTCAGGGATGGGTGCCAGCTTCGGTGCCGAACTAGAGCCAGAGCCGGTCGAGACGGAAGATGAGCGGATCGAACGCGAGCTGCGAGAGCAGGAGGCTGCTGTGATTGATTTTCAAGCGCAACTGAAAGGGGCATTGGTACGTTTACGGCTTGGAGACATGATGCAGCAGCTGTGGGATCAAGAGGAAGCTCTTGTCGACCTTCAATCCCGTGTTCGTGGTGACTTTTCAAGACAAATTGCAGGTTATCGTCTAGACATGCAGCGCTTTGCAACAAATCTTCAGGCATCCTCCCGCGGTTACCTGGCTCGGATCCGTCAACGGAACAAGGAACAACTTTGGAAGTCCCGTGAAATGGATGTGTTGAAGATACAGAGTCTTTTCAGGGCATCAAGAGCTCGAGCAGACCTACGCCAGACAAAATCCCAAGCTCGTCAACATGATGCCGGCATCCGCAACCTTCAAGCCGCCATACGGGGTGCCCTCTCGAGGAGAGATGCAATCGATCAATATGAAGCAACCAGGACTTCTGAGCGAGAGGTCTTACATCTGCAAGCTGCAATCAGAGGTATGATGCTACGGCAGCAAATGATTCAGAATCGACTGGCGATCGAAAGGCAGGCTCTTACCATCACCAAATTACAAGCAAATGCGCGATCGATGATCACTCGACTTGCACATTCCAGGACTCATGGCTCTTTGCAAAAGTGGTCTGGCAACTGGACAGCCCTACAAGCCAACGCTCGCGCCTCCCGAGTACGGAAGAACATCGCACAAACGAACCAACGCCTGCGGGCGGAGAATACATCTATCAGCGAATTCCAAGCTGCGTTGAGGGGAGCTAATGCAAGAGAGTCATATAGCTCATTGCAACTTGCTCTTCTTCGTCAATCCAAGGCACTCATACCCTTGCAGGCTAAGATGCGTGGCTTCATCATGCGCCATCAGCTACAGCAGCAGCGTTCGAAATTGGATCGACATGTTTCAAGACTGATCCGATTGCAATCGATGGCTCGAGGAGCCATTTTGCGTCTGCAAGTAGCTGACATCCTCAACGCGCTGGAGGACACAGCCGAGAATGCGATTGAGCTACAATCGTCCATCCGTGCCATGCTATGTCGTGTTCGCGTGGCCGATTTGCTGGGCGACCTTGATGTTCATGATGGGATCGTCACAGACTTGCAAGCCATCATCCGGGCAAGTGCCATCCGTTCCCGATTCCAAGAGAAACAACGATTTTTCAAGGAAAATATGGAAAAGGTCGTCAAGATCCAGAGCGTCGTTCGAGCAAAAATACAAGGTAAAGCTTACAAGAGCCTTACTTCCGGCAAGAATCCACCAGTTGGAACACTCAAAGGCTTTGTCCATCTTCTCAACGATAGTGATTTTGACTTCGAGGAAGAGGTGGAGTTTGAACGACTCCGCAAAACAGTCGTACAACATGTCCAACAGAACGAACTGGCCGATCAATACATCACGCAGCTGGACATCAAGATTGCTCTTCTTGTCAAGAACAAAATCACTCTAGACGAGGTTGTCAAGCACCAAAGACACTTCGGCGGTCATGTTGGTGCACTGCTTCCCAATTCCGATATTGCATCAAAAGATCCGTTCGATTTGAAAGCACTCAACAAGAATTCTCGACGAAAACTGGAGCACTATCAAGAACTCTTCTTCCTGCTTCAAACACAACCTCAATATCTGTCACGACTTTTCAGACGTATAAGAGAGCAGGCAACAGCTGAGAAAGAATCCGATCGGATCAAGCATCTTGTTATGGGACTCTTTGGTTATGCTCAAAAGCGAAGAGAAGAATACTACCTCGTCAAGCTAATCGTGCGTTCCGTCAAGGAAGAAGTAGACTGCTCCATGTCGCTTCAAGATTACCTGAGGACGAATTCATTTTCCAACAAACTCTTCGGTGGATACAGCAAATCGCCAAGGGACCGCAAGTTTCTCAGAGACATCCTGGGTCCCTTGGTGAAGGAGAACATCATCGAGAACGCGTCCCTAGATCTCGAGAGTGACCCTTTGCAGATATACTTGTCAGCCATTAACAATGAGGAGCTGAGGACAGGGCGACGAAGCCATCGAGATCCAAATGTGCCACGGGAAGTTGCGATTCGCGATCCTGAGACTCGAGCAACGTTCATTGCTCATATGCAGGATCTAAGGGACATTACCGACCAATTCTTCCTCTGCATCGAAGACTGTCTGCACCGCATGCCCTTCGGAGTCCGCTTTGTGGTCCAACAGACACATGAACACCTCCTTGCTCGATTTCCTGGCGAAGACAATGACTTCGTACTTCAGCTCGTGGGACAGTGGCTGTGGCGTACATATCTTCAACCAGCTCTTCTAGAACCAGAGAAGTTCGGAGTCGCAGATCGTGCAATGACCCAAGAACAAAAGCGAAACCTTGGAGAAATAGCCAAGGTATTGAACCAGGCAGCATCTGGCCGTGAGTTTGGAGGGGACAACGTGTATCTCCAACCGCTAAACAACTACATCCGCGAATCCATCGACCGGTTTGCGATGATTTGGCGACATGGTGAGTTTCGTTCTTCGTCACTGAACCCCGAAGTTTTGACTAAACATTCCTTTCTAGTCATATCCATCCCTTCCGCAGAAGAACACTACGACATTGACGAGTTCAACGACCTCTATGCAAAGACAAAGCCTACATTGTACATCAAAATGGCCGACATATTCTCAATCCACAAACTGCTCACTCAGGAAATCAGTGTCATCTGCCCCAATCAAGATGATGTGCTTCGTGACACACTTCGAGAGCTGGGTAGTGTCCAAAGCAGTGAGAGCGAATTGAAGGGTGTCAGTTCAAGCGAAATCAGTCTAACACTAAATCCGAAATTTCTCAACGCTGAAGATCCTGATGCGGATGTCAAGGCACTCTTTACCGAAACGAAGCGATGCGTTCTCTACATTATCCGCATTCAGTCCGGCTCCAGTTTACTCGAGATCCTAGTGAAGCCTATCAGTTCAGGAGACGAAGAGAAATGGGAGGCACTAGTGCGAGATGAACTTCAGTCTGGAAATGGACGACGGGGTGCATATGCCGACGCCAGCACACACCTTGACATATCAACTTTGACCTATCCGGACCTCAAACGCATTGCTTTGGAAAACGTCCTCCAACTCGAATCAATAGGCCGGCTGACTCGAGCCAACCAGTACCAGGATCTACTCAATACCATTGCTGTTGATATTCGTACCAAACATCGCCGCCGGCTGCAACGACAGAAGGAGCTTGAAAATGTCAAAACCACTCTGGCACGGCTGAACGAGCAAGCAGTGTATCTTGAGCAGCAGCTCAAGACGTACAACGACTACATTGAACAGGCCATGATAACACTGCAGAACAAGAAAGGTAAGAAGCGTTTTGTCATGCCATTCACGAAGCAATGGGACCACGAAAGAGAGTTGCAGCGATCTGGGCGCTCTTTCAAATTTGGCTCTTACAAGTATTCGGCACGGACATTACACCACAAAGGGGTTTTGGTGGAGTGGCGAGGATATCACGAGGCTCAATGGGACCGGGTTGATCTGACCATCTCTTCCAACGAGGTCGGCGTCTTCACCATTGACGGCAGTTCAGGTAACATGATGATACCTGGCGCCAATGCGCAAGTACCGCTGGACGATCTCTTGCAAGCACAATTCAACAACACACAGTTTATGGAATTTTTCGAGGGGGCGCTCCGGGTGAATGTCAACTTGTTCCTGCATTTGATTATGAAGAAATTTTATAATGAATGAGCCACGAATCACAATGAAGACACAGGGGGTCGGGAAGCAGATTGGAAAGGTGCCGACTACTGGGACAGTATGATATTTTACTTGGCTGAAAACCTTGAGGTTGAATAGAAGTTTTTCACGTCGATTGGGAGGCACAAGGTGCCGTGATGGGTTCTAACTAGTGCAAGGTCCTTACCAACCCCTTTGGACAGTGCGTACTTCTTCAAATATACTCACCTTCCCGGTCACCAACGCTTCGCTCTTTTCCCTACAATGTCTATTCGTCTGGGATCCACCAGCAGACAAATGACACAATCAAAGCCAACAGGTAGCTCGGTAGCACGCATATCACAACTAGTTTCTGTACAAGCATACATTCTATACTTACACTGTACATCCGTTCTCTTTGCACAGACACGCGGCTGAGCATGGTGGCGGCTCGATGTGCAACAATCCTAGTTCGGAAACTCAGCAATCGTTCCATTCGGCAAGTCAGTTGAAGAGATTCTAGACCTTCCGATCATGAATTGTGATCCAAGTCAGCCTTGCACCGCTACTCAGAAGCTGTTTTTGTGCTTCCATGCACCACATGACTATCTAAAGGTCGCATCCTCTGGCGCTGTCACCGACCACCTAATTGAGTTACGAGTACGAGTAGTTTTGATTCCTCGACTTGGATTGGATATGTAACATCCGCAATCACTTCCTGGTATGCTTTCCTGACACCTGCGCACGAGCATACGAGGCTGTTTGTGCCTTGAGACTTTGCGGTGCCGCATGCGCTCGCTTCCACTCCTCCTGGAACCTCCTTCCGGCGGACAGCTCAGCCATGCACCTGTAGACAGATACCGGTGCAAAGAAAGGGCTGTTATCTGACTGGGCTTTTGGCATTTAACGAACCATAACGTCGTGCCACCTCATACTCCGGTCTTGCCGCGCGGTCTAGGGGCAACCTACTTCAATAACACCCCTCTGGGAATCTTTCAAGCTCTTGTTCACTCGCAAAGGACACCAACGCGCAATACAACAGAGGCAATTCTCGTGCATTGTAGACCGCGTGAAGCCTGGTCGATGCTTTGCGCTCGCTATACCATTGGTCAGAGGTGTCCAACAAGCGCACATAGACACCTGCCCCAAGGATAACTAGTCCACCGCCGCTGGCATGCCGGAGCAAACTTCCTGGGCTTTTGCATGAAAGACAAGTATCCACCAAGCACTTCAAACCTGTCACCCTGTAGACTATATGATACGAAGATCTGGTAAAGAGGGACAAATCGTTGTTTTGTCAGTTGTTGGTATGTCTTGATAGTTCGGCTTCGAAACCAATATCTATAGAACGGCGCAGAAGTTTCAGGTGCACCATCCACACGCACGGTCCAGAGGAGGCGTTTTTTTTGGTGCCCTCGCACCAGTAAACCGCAAAGTAAGGAACATGATGAATCCGCAACGAACCAGAAAGGCGAAGAATGGAATGTGCCGGGTTCGGTACTTCGCAGGCAGAATGCACTTGACAGCAGTCAGCGGCCGGCCAGCCACCAGCCAAGGACGAATCAGATGATGAGGTCCAAAAATCATCACGACGTCGAGGCGCGAGATTCACTCCCTTGTCCATCAGGTCATGAGGCGGCGAGGGCTAGAGGTGGGTGGGCGACCCCTTTTTCTCATTCTCATCGCATCAATTTCACCCCTGTACGACGCTGGATGCAATGCCACATGCAGAGACGGTTACTGTACAGGGTACGGGAAATGCCTGCTAGAGGCCTACAATAGCACTTTTTGTGGCGTGAGCTTTCCCATTCTGGGGTCCGGAACTACAGGCACCAAAAGCTTCAACTGCATTTGGTGCCAGCAGTGCTCCCGGTTTCAGGTTCGAATACGAGGTTGATGGTGACGATCGGGCGATCAGGTCCAGTGGACAATAGCGGCATGATAGAGTACACTACTAGGATGGCCACTCGAAGTTGGGATCTGGAGTGTGTTGGGGGATCGAGAAAGGATTATCATTAGCACCGTCGCGTGCGGGTGGTGATGGGTTGGTGACAGGACGCGACACCACGACACCATCAGGTATGCACTTCGTACAGGTACCCGGGATCTTGTGGAGTCTGGCATATCTGGTCGCATCGGAGAAGTCCTGAGGACAGTGGCTTTGCACCAGGTGGCAGAAATGGTCATGGAGGGATTTCGTTTCCCTGTCCTTGGACGTATGTACGTGAAGAGTAGCACAGAATAGGCTTCAAGACACTCTTATGAGTTTGTGCACGAGTCGTAACTCGTATACAACAAGAATGTAGATAGCCGGCTGGCAAGCTGCTGGATGACAGACGAGGGTGTCTCCCGTGAGGTTGACAGGCCTTGTCTCTGCGAGTCCGGCACGAGGAAGATAGATGCTCCTCCACAAAGGATGGGAAAGTTGGTCGACTTCCAAGTTCCTGGTACAGTACATGGCAATCCTGTCACGAGGTGACGTCTTCCTCGAGACCCGAGTACCAGGGGGTGGGAAGAGACATGGAGGTGGATATGCTGGTGGTGATCTGTCGCGCCCCCTTGACTTTGATATCTGCGATCGTCGGGTGGCTGAAGGGGCACACACACTAACTGTGGCCGGGTGCCGGTTCACTCTTTTGAGTTACGACATGCTGTCTGTGCTTTGCTGTAGCTCCTGTGTGGATGCGACCGGCCTGTATCGGGCCTGGGGAGAATTTAGCAAGCCGATCGCAAGAGGTGGAATGAACATGGGTTGGGATGAGCCTGGTCAGTCGTAAAGGAGGCTCTGCTGTACGGAGTATAGAAAACCCTCACACCACGATCAGTTGTCTCGTTCGACGCGCTCCTTCGCTCGGTGTTACGCAGACTGTCCACAGAGCCAGCTATATTCATTCATTCCTTTGATTCTGTCGTGGAATAGGACCACCACCTACAATACAATACACAAGCAGCTATTCTTGCTGCCACGCTCTCTCTACTGCTTCTTACCACTACATCGACAGTCTCAGACTCCTCGGACCACGTTGGCGCCACTATTTGCCAGTCCCTGGACGACCAAACGGTATTGCCTACCACCTTACCTAAAGCACGGAACAGAACACAGCAAACGGCCAGCACCATGGCCCGGTTTGGATGGCGAGTACCGACGCCGACACCCACACCCACCGACGCTTGGTCGTCATACTTTGACTTCTGGAGGAACGAGGACAAAGAGGTGCCCGCCGCCTTGGGGATTGAGCCGATGATCCTCGACGACGAGCTTCACCCGGACAGCGTCAGTGTCAAATTCAACGTGGACTTCGATTTCGATCTCGAGCTGGACTGGGAGCTGGAACTCCAGGAGGCGAGTACGAGTACGAGTACCTATTCGCCTCCGGCGTCGACGAGGAAATTCAGGCGATGCGATCATGGCGCACTATCCCGGCCTTGCGAGCACGAATACCGGGCTCAAGCTGCCCGTCATGACGTCAACAGACACGGCGACACATTCCAGGGTCCAGCTGCAGCCGCAGCTCCAGGCGCCGCCAGGAACAGCCTCAGGCGCCACCGCGGCGAACGGGGGCGCGTCAACCACGAGCATCCCGGTTACTACGCCTATCACGACGCCAATCGGGGCCGCTACGAGGACGCCTACGGGGACCGCCACGGAGGGGCCTCTGGGGATGCCTCCCAGCCAGGGCATCGCTACCATCACGCCTACAACAGGGCCCAGTGCAGCCGAGTAAGTGCAGTGACCAGTGACCATTGGTGACTCGTGCCCCAAGACGATCCCAATCTCGGGCCTCATCGCCCCCCCCCCCCACCGAACTACGTCAACAGCATCATCCCTCGTCGCTGACGCTGAGGCTCGCACTATTGGGAATTGAATTTATTGTCACTATTGTACCTGGCCGAACGTTAATGGCCCAACATCCAACATCCAACATCCACCATCCTACGAGTCCTTACTCTTTTCCCCTCCATCCTGCATTCACTCACGCATTCCATCTCGTCTCGCCTTATCCAGTTCCATCCCGCCGCATCTTCTCGATAAGATCTGCTGCTGCTGCTGCTGCTCCTCCTCCTCCTGCAGCCTCCCTCGCCCTCTCCCTCGCCCTCTCCAAACGCCCTCTCTTCCCAAAACAGCAGCTCCCACTAATCCTGCACACTCATCCGACCTCCACCTGCGCCGTCGCTTATTCATCATCGCCTGGCGAGATCTGGACCACTCGACAGTCCCTGCGTTTCCGCGCCTTCCCAGAAACTGCAGTCCAACCTTAACTTTCGTGTCTGCGCATTTTCCACCGTCCGACCGTCTCTCTCAGCTATCATTCCTCCCTCTCTCCTCCTCCATTTGTCATCCCACCGGCCTCTCTTTGTTCTGCGACGCTCCCGGTGTCTGCCTCGTCGTCGACATCTCTTGTCATATTATCTGAACGTCACTAAACATGAGTACCATCCAGAACCTCAAGAACTTCATACGTCATGGCAAGCAGGCCCGCGTGGCTGAGCCACCCCGCGATCAACCGACCACCAACGTCTCCAACGTCCACGCTCAACCGCAGAAATATCACCATGGCGTATCGGAACCTGCTGGCGTGCAGAGGCATCACCAGCACCAACAGCATCAGCAGCAGCCGCATCCTGGCGAGTACTCTGCCGCTGCCGTCGACAATCGAAATGTCGCTGCGCAAGCTGGAGCTGCGGCGGCCAACCAGCAAGGCAAACAGCAAAAGGTCAACAAGTCAGATATCGAAGCCATCGTTGCCGAAGAGAGGGAGAGGGCCGGACAGATGCCCAAATATCCCGGCCTAGAAAGATACATCCTGATCGAAAAGATGGGCGACGGTGCCTTCAGCAACGTTTACAAGGCCAGAGATACCCAGACACACGACGAAGTTGCCATCAAGGTGGTGCGAAAGTTCGAAATGAACTCGAATCAGGTATGCTCGGAGTCTCGGTACCTCCAGACAAGCCCCCAATGTCCCTTTCTCTGATTTCCGCTCTGCACCTCTTTCCGCATCCCCACCCACCCTCATGCTCTGTCTCGAAAACACAACCAACTTTCTGACCCCTAGGGCGACGCACACCTGCATCCGAACTTCAAGAAGCAACCAAAGGGCGTGGAGGTGCGCTTTTCGACTCCTACCTTTGCCCCCTTCGTCCTCCCGCGTATTCGAACCTGATCCTCCCTGCCTCTGCGAACCATACCTCCTCTCCACATACATGTACTGACTTCTGTAATAGCGAGCAAATATTTTGAAAGAGGTCCAGATCATGCGACAACTTGATCATCCCAACATTGTCCAACTGGTTGAGTTTTTTGAGTCGAGACAATACTACTATATCGTCCTGGAGCTGTGCCCTGGAGGCGAGTTGTTCCATCAAATCGTTCGTTTGACATATTTCAGCGAGGACCTGAGCCGTCATGTCATTACCCAAGTCGCAAAAGCACTGCTGTACTTGCATGAAGAATGTGGTGTGGTCCATCGGTATGATTCACCCCTGTCGCCGTCAAAGAGTGCCCCGGCTAACCTCCTTGGAGTGATATCAAACCAGAAAACTTACTGTTTTACCCTGTCCCCTTCGTCCCCACTCGAAATCCGAAGCCGAGAGGTCCGGATGACGAAGACAAGGCGGACGAAGGTGAATTTATTCCTGGCGTTGGTGCCGGTGGCATTGGTCAGATCAAAATCGCCGATTTTGGTCTGTCCAAGGTCATCTGGGATTCTCAAACCATGACGCCTTGTGGAACGGTCGGGTATACCGCCCCGGAAATCGTCAAAGACGAACGATACAGCAAATCGGTGGACATGTGGGCACTTGGCTGTGTCCTTTACACCCTACTCTGCGGTTTCCCTCCTTTCTACGATGAGTCCATCCAGGTCTTGACCGAAAAGGTGGCTCGCGGGCAATATACCTTCCTTTCTCCATGGTGGGATGACATTTCCAAGTCGGCACAAGATTTAGTTTCTCATCTGCTCACCGTCAACCCTGATAAACGATTCACCATCGAACAGTTCTTGGCCCATCCTTGGATCAGAAATGTGCAGGAACCAACGTATGCTGCAGCCGATGCTCCTCCTCTCGCCACTCCACTTGCAGTGAGGCAAAAGGAATGGGGTCAGGCCGGCAACCTTCCTGCAGACATCTACGGTATCGGAACCCCAGGAACGCCTGGAAAACGAGCCGATTTCCGATCCCCTGGTGCTGTCAACTTGCGAGAAGTGTTTGACGTTGGTTATGCTGTGCACAGGCAGGAGGAGGAAGCCAAGAGACGAAAGAACTTCAAGCAGGGATATCGTGGTGCCGGTATGCCTGGGGGTTTGAACCCTCTGAATGAGGACGATTTTGATGAAGACGATGACTATGAAGAGGAGGTGTCGAGCAAGGTTCCCAAGGCACAACAGCCAACAGATGTTTCAAGTATGGAAGCGAAGATGCGATCGACGAATTTGGGTAATCAACCATCCGCAGCAGCTCAAGCTCGGGCTGCGGCGGTGGCACCTGCTCGGAATCAACAACCCCAGCAACAAGAGAGAGGCTATGGTCAGCACAGCGCTGCCGTTGCAGCTGCCGCCAAGCGGGACGTTGGCCGGAGAAACAAGCAGCCGTTTGAATTGAGCCTCGACAACTCGACTTTGTTGGGCAGAAGGAACAAGCTGGGTGGCAATGCGGCTCCCTCGAAGTTGAGAGAAGAAGTTTCCGCAAGATAGCCATGACTGAGGGGGTGAGGGGTTTTTGGCTGTAGGTCCTGTGGTGTTGCACTCTCAAGTGGTCCTCACTTTAGTCAGAGAGTGAGTCCTAGATTGTGCCAAAATATTGGCCAGGTATCATGAGCGCTTTTCCTTGCATCATATGATTGTACACAGCGCACGGTTGTACTGATTTCCAGGATGGATTTGATGAGTCTAGATGAATGACGTGAACGAGCTTGGAAAGTATCATTAAGGTATTGGTTTTCTTGCCTCTTGTGATTGTTCTCTTACCGTTTCAGGTACTGCACATTGTAAAAGCAGAGGTTCGCTGTACGAGGGTTGTACGCAACCGTGATGACATGCACGGTATTGCGCTTCTGTGGTACTGTGGACAAGAAAGATGCGAATTCAGTCTTTCGTTCCGTCACAATTTAGTGAGCCCAAGGTAACCCAAGATAATCAGGTCTCTGATACCGAGATACCGGATACCGGCGTATAGTAAGTACTACCTACCAGGTACTACCAGGTAGGTACCTTTCGATTGAAGCAAGCACACACGCCTCCTCTCTCAAGGAGGGGTGCGCCTGGTCGACGACGTTCCGAGGGAGCGGGATACGAACGCCTCAGATATGCTGGTAGGTAACACTGGTACCTACCGGTTGGCCATGGTAGGCGATGTCTCCTGATTGAGTCCCCTGATGAGGTTTATTTAGTAGGGGAGGCACTGAGCGCTTCTGGAGCTCCCCGTGGAAATAAAGATGCGACGTTGAGGCCCTGAAGCGGGGCGGATCGGAAGGAGTGAAAAACCCCTTTGCCCCCTAAGTTAGATCGCGGCTATACACCACCTGTAGGCAGTAGTATCAGTCTCAGTGCGATGACCGTGGGAACGCGATGATGAGGCACCGACATTAAAATCCTAACGAAAATCAAATGACTTGGGTTGGACTTGAACCTGGCGACTCATGAGCGTGGTCCAGGGAGTTCTTAGTTCGACCTGTGTGCACAGTCACCATCAACACATCCTGTCTCCCCCGTGGCCAAACATGCTGCGTCGTGGTCCTAATGTAAATATATGTATGTGGGAAAGTGGCTATGACGTGGGCACTTCTAGTTAGAGACAATTGCTTCTCAACCTCAGGTAACTTGATCCATCTCAATTTTATAAGATCACTTGGAACCTATTAAAGAGTAGTAGATATAGATATTTGGAAGATTTTCATAGAAATTAGAGATGGAATTTCAAAGTCTCAGCCCAAATTTTCCAGGGTATATTCTAGATACACTTTAGTTAAGAAACATGCCAAGACCAAACCGCAGTGCTCTGGCCGCGGGCCGAGAGATACACCTAAGGTTTTCGTGGAAGAACCTTCATGACAAAACGCTATGACAGAGACGCGAGGCTGAAAAAAAAAGCCTGTAGATTGGTTGCGGTATCGAGTCAAGGCAAAAAATTTGTGAGGGACACCTGATTTGAACAGATAACCTTTCGATAACTTTCCGTTACTGGAGTCGAACGCGCTACCGTTGCGCCAGCCCCCCGAGAAGGCATTTGCACGCCTGTTTTGAAGAAAATTCCACCACTTTGGTACATAAGGTAACATATAAGACCCTCTTTATCGATGGCTCTACACTAGTAGAAATGAAAAGTACCTGTGTACCTTTTAGTCTCATAATCACTCTGACCTTTGTCTACGAAGCCTGATCTGCGAGGCCTATTCTGTGAAAGTATCCTAAAGCTGCCGCACTGGACATCTAATGTCGCTCTCAGATTATTTTACCGACTTTCGTGGAATTGCGGTGACGTACGGAGTACAAATGTGGTTCCATAATAGAGCTTTATCTGGGGCCACTAGGAACCGCCCTATAACGATCACTCATTCCTTGATTGTCTATACTTCCCAAGTACCTAGTCAATTCGTTTCTCTTCCCACCGTAACAGCCACCGAGAATGATAACACAACGGAAATAAACCCTGCATGAAGTCCTCCTACCTGTGGGGAGGTGTAGGGAGAGAAGTTTCCTTCCGTGAGGAGCTTTGCGGCACAATAGTACCATAACATTTTGCAAACCTCCTGAGTTCTCTTGGCAGCATGCTATATCGCTTTGGACTTTGACTCTCTTGGCATGCTTTCTGTTGCAACTTGTCCGTCTCCTCTACTCGTGCTGAGGGGTTGCACAAGTTGCAAAGTTGGGAAATAGCCCGTTAGATAAATTGTTTCAGCTTAAACTTATACTATCTATCAGGAATCGACACCCCAGTTACAGAGCATCGAGGTCAAACTCGTCAATTCATCTCGCGACTACAGGTTCCCTCTTCTAGCCTGTCGTCTAACATCAACTCGACTCAGATAGCCAGCCTCCAGCGCTATTGTGCTACTGAATCAATTGTTGGCCAAGACGCAGTCCCTATGCTCATTGAACTATTTCATGTACTCGAGGAACGGCTGGCAAAACAACTCATTAAGTCAAGGTTCCTCTCACCTGCACTGCTGTCCTCGTTCCTCCAACGAGTGTCCCGACCCTGGGGAAGATAAGGAAACTCCTCGAGGACCCTTTGCGACTATCTGATCAGGATCTGACGGCCTTGTTTCGTTTGCAAGAATGCCTCGAGGACCAAACAGATCGAAGAAGAACAACAGCTATGCGGTACTATATGCGCTCTTTCTCGTTGACCGTCAAGGAACTACGGGAAATTTCCGCGTTCATGATATCTAACAATCTCGGTAACCGAAAGATCCACGTCTTATTCGATAAGACCTCTTCCCTTAGCCAAGATGATATCTTGTTCCTGCGATACTACCCAGTATAGTGCTGCCAAATTCGGAAAAGAAAAAAAAAAAAGAGCAAACACTTGAAGTGAGAATTTGGCTGTAGCCCCCTCCCGGACCGTGGAAAGATTCCTCTTGAGGTCAACTTATCTCGCTATGCACCGATCCTGGGTTAGGGGCCCCTTCCCACCAAACCACCGAACCTGGAGAGAGGAATCCTGATCTGTACCAGCTGCGCCAGCAGACCCATAGCAAGTCTCCCATGGTGGAATTGTTGACAGGAAATCCACGGATTAAATATGTCTAGCACCGTCGGAAAGGTGTGAAGTGAAGACGCGTTTGTACCACTTTGGCCGCGTTCGCGTTCGCGCTCGGGGTAGTGAGGTGTGGGTTGGTTATTCACTGGGAGGGCATTTCATTCTCTGTACGGCGTCAGAACGTGGCTACGTTACAACAACAACGACGTAGGTCAGAGTATGGGCCAGACAGATACAGTCATATGCGGTCACCCATCAACATTCCGTTTCAACATACCGGGACAAACTCTATCATTTCTCGGACCAACTGCGGCAAGTAGCTGTAGAGCAAGCAATGCCCGCCGTGTTTAGAGAAGACATGAAGTTACTTCTATTGGTTCGTGCTGGTATTCCTCCAGTGGCATATCAAAACTCGCAGGGCCTATGGACTCGTCCAAGCCCATTCGCCAGGATGTTGATGACGTTGTTTCGGCAAACTTCAAGAACGGGAGCTATCGATTAAGACAACTGAGCACTATGCCTTGACCACGGTTGGCCAACAGGGGGGGAATTGTTCATCTGTGAGCCCACTCAGACGCCCGAAAAAGCTAAGGCTAATATTTGGGGCAATACGCATCCTCATAGGGGCCTCCAAGAGGAACAATGGCACACATATCGTGATATCGTAGCAGACAGGTCAAACTTGCTGGAAAGAGGTCGCTGAGAAGTAAGTACCCGAGTCTCACGATTCGAGAAAAGGTAGCCCGCTCTTGTTATGACTAACTAGTTACATGCAGTTAGTTAGTGACGTGAGGTATTTCTCCAACGTACGAAGTATCCGAGTTTTCTGCTCGGTTTTGCTCCCACATTCTCGTACTGGAAATGAATGGGGGTGGACGGACTTCGCCGCGCTCGCTGGAGGGACTTTGTACGCGGGGAGAATTTTTGGTTGAGTACTCCGTACAGTACCAATCAATAGAGGTTCCAAAAGTGCAGTGGTAATGGTTTCCACCTTTTTTTGATGTACGAGGATGGGGGAGGGGGGCTCAAGATTCGACATGCTTTCCTTGTACGGGCATCCTGTGTTTCTTTTTCCTTTTTTTCGTTTATACATATGACCTTTTTTAGCCTTTTCGCGCCGCTTCGACAAGAGTTCACATGGTACATGCTATATATACATACAGAGATCCTCTCAACAACCCAGAACTCTGCACATAGCATCCTCCCTTACAACCATTTGAAGTGAGGACGTTGAGCAACGCTGCTACGTCAAGAAAGCGAAACTCGCGTGGCTGAATCGGATATTTGATCCTTTGATTCCATGACTTTTGACCCGACCGAGAAACCATCCCACGGAACTCCCCTGCGCGAAACAGGCCAGGAAGAAAGCCGACACACGACATCTCATCACCCAGACGCTAGACCCGAGCACCCTCAGGGTCGAGGCGACGAGAAAACACCGTCATGGAACGAGAACGAAAAGGCGCTTGAATGCGGCGAGCAGGACGACGGTCAGGATGACTGCGGCGCCACGGAGTGTTCGAATCAGACGTCGGAGCGTCAGGATCTTCGACGACCCGGTCTGGGAAGTAGACAGAACACGGCCCTGTCTTCAGTCGCCGCCGCCCCATTCGCGCCGTACAATCTGTGCGACAGCCTACCGCCGATGGACCGTCATGGATCGGCGCGATCTTCGGCACACCACCGACGCCCTTCGGAAGGGAGCGGTACGTCGACTTTGAGAGACGTCCCAAGTAACCTTGCAAACGCGAGTCGGCAGTCGACCGATGCCTATGGCAATACATACCCCGAAGGAGGGCGAGAGGCCTGGCTGTGCGTCTTTGGTTCGTTTTGCGGGTTGGTGGCTGCCCTTGGGTAAGTAAATCTGTAGTCGCCCCGCCATATCGATGAGATGGCGCGCGACTGGTGGACAACCAAACCTTGCTGACGACCTCGAATAGGGTGATGAACACTCTCGGTACGTACCAGGCGTATCTATCGACGCATCAACTCCGCGACTACTCGGAGAGCACGATCGGGTGGATCTTTGGCATCTACGCCTTCCTGTCGTTCTTCTTCGGCATCCAGATCGGACCCATCTTCGACGCCAAAGGTCCCCGCTACCTGGTGCTCGCGGGCTCGGTATTGCTCGTGGCCGCCATATTGATCCTCGGCGCGTGTCACGCGTACTGGCACTTCTTGATCACGCTGGGCGTCATGGGCGGCATGGGCACTTCGCTCATCTTCACCCCGGCGATCGCGTCCGTGGGGCATTTCTTCCTCCGGAAGCGTGGCCAGGCTACAGGGCTGGCTGCCGCGGGCGGCTCGTTGGGGGGTATCATCTTCCCGCTAATGTTGCAGTCCCTCTTCCCGAAGATCGGGTGGGCGTGGTCGACGCGCGTCGTCGCCCTCATCGATCTGGTCCTGCTCATCTTTGCAAACCTGTTCATCAAAGCGCGGCTGCCTCCTCGCAAGGCCACCAAAGAGAACATTCTCCCGGACGTCCGCATCTTCAGGGACCCCGTCTTCGCCTTGACCACGGTCGGCACCTTCTTCATCGAGTGGGGCATCTTCGTCCCGCTGACCTACCTCAGCAGCTACATGTTGAGTTACGGGACGTCGACGGACTTCTCGTACCAGATACTCGCCATCCTGAACGTCGGGTCCTGCTTCGGCCGGTACTTTCCGGGCTTCGTGGCCGACAAGATCGGCAGATTCAATTCGATGATCATCACCATCACCCTGTGCCTCGTCACGACGTTGGCGCTGTGGCTACCCGCCAACGGATCCGTGCCGGTCGTCGTTGTGTATGCCTTGCTCTTTGGCTTTGCGTCCGGGTCTGGCATCTCCCTGACGCCCGTCTGTGTCGGCCAACTATGCAAAGTGGAGAACTACGGACGGTATTACGCAACCTGCTATACAGTTGTGTCGTTTGGATCGTTGACCGGTATCCCCATTGCGGGTCAGCTGGTGGCCAAGGCCCATGGCAAATACTGGGGTTTGATCGTGTTTACCGGGTGCGCTTACACTGCGGCACTGGCGATGTTTCTGGCCGCAAGGGTGATGGGCGCAGGCTGGAAGGTCAAAAAGTCCTATTGATGGCGTACTATCGCTGGTACCTAGGCCACGAGCATACCAATCAGTCCCTGGATAGCGAATTCAGTAGCGTCGCAGTCATCTATGAAATTGCATCTTGTAGATAACCCGTGCATAATCTTGAAGAAATGAGACGTCTTTAAAAAACGAAAGAAGGATTGCTCAGGGAAAAAGTGAAAACAAATCAAATCTAAGTCAGAGAGTATCATGTCTTGTCTTGTATGTGAAATTCATTACGGTAGAGGAGACACGTGAAGTCTGCTGTATCTTCTAAGTTCAACACTTCGCATCCTCCGCGCGATCCGTGTCAATCAACTAAAGCTCAGCCCACCCCGCAAATGTTGCACGATACGAGAAATCCTGCATGCCCAGCGTCCATTAATTTGGGGGCCAAAGTCTTCAGCTCACCCTTTGGAAGTCATCTGATATCAGCTGGAGAGCTTTTGAATTTTCGACATGATTGTTCGCGTCTTCAACTTTCCTTATCTGCGCGGGGAAGTCAACACTCTCTGCCAAAGTAAAGGAGCCGCAGAGCAGTTGGTGCGCATCCAGCCAATGGGGGCAGAACATTGAGCCATCGAGGATCGAGTGAGACACAAAATGGACGACCGAGGGTTCATTCTTGACAGCGACGCATCCCCCCAAGACGTGTACAGTACCTTGCAGTCGACCGAGATTCGCACATTGCTCATCGAGCCCGGATCCAGGGGAAGCCCTATCGTCTGCGAGCTGCAGGTGATCCCTTCGCCGCAGAGCAGCCAGTATGAAGCCCTGTCATACGTGTGGGGAGATACGACCCGGTCGACTTCAATATCTTGCAACGGATTCGAGTTCCCCGTCACGGAATCTCTTCATTCGGCGCTTCTCCATCTCCGTTACGCAGACTCTTGGAGGCGACTGTGGGTAGATCAGCTCGGGATCAATCAGGCCTCTCATGAGGAGGTCATGAAGCAAGTCTGCTTGATGGGCACCATCTACTCGTCAGCCAGTCGTGTAATCGTCTGGCTTGGTAGACACGACAGGAAAATGACAAGGGCATGGAATGTCCTCCAGGAGACGACAGTCAGCTCGAGTCTGGTGCGCTCTGACTTTTTGTCGCCCTCGTCGCAAACAGCAACACCACAAAGGCCTTCCGGGTCGCGCAGATCAAGCAGCAACTCCGCTTCTTCCGTCTCCAAATACTCGAAGCGGGCATCGTCGTCACGGGAGAGTCTCGCTTCGTCAACATCCAGCCTCAACAGTCTGACGCCAAAACGGCCGACGAACAGACGCCACGAGACGCCACCTGGCCTGAGGAGTGTGCTCTCAATATTTCAACACGTCTGGTTTCATCGCAAATGGACCTTTCAGGAGATCATACTCGCCAAAGCGGCAATCATATGCTCTGGTGATTTGGAGATGGCGTGGAGCGATCTCACCTTGTGGTATTTTCATTACGCCTCAAAACTCCGCAGCACTAGCATCTTGTATGATTCACAGGGATTCTTTGAGAGTATCATGGACGTCCGAAGTGAATTGGGCAAAGGAAACTTGAGATTGAGCAACCTACTGATGGTCACGAGGCCCAGGCTGAGCACGAAACCCGAAGACGCCGTCTACGCACTTTTGGGATTGATGCCAGGCCTGGTTTGCTCATTGGACATACGTCGTTCGACGAGTCGCGACGACATGGATAGGCACCATCACGACCATATCTATGAACTCTACCTGGCTGCGATGCGAGACTGCCTCGAAAAGGAAAATGATCTGGCCATCTTGAGTGCCGCGGGGGTGTACAAGGGGAATACGCATCCCAGCGGTTGGCCATCATGGTTGCCTGACTGGAGACAGCAATTGCCACTGCGGCCCCTGATACTAACTGAACAACATGATCTCGGCCCCGAAGCAGCTTTCGACGAGGAGACTTTCGGGGATGCCACACCCAAAGACCCCTCCCAAGAATCCCCCGTGTATGAATTCACACTCCGCCGTCGTCACGACAACCCTGCATCCGTCTTGCACCAACACCTGGCTGTTCGTGGGATTCGCTTAGGCTGTGTCGTTACCCGTACAGCATCTTGGCCCAGTACCTTCTTCGTGGCTGATCCTTCAGCACTGAGCTCGTTGGGCAAGACGATCGACCAGGCGGGGGAAGGCGAGTTCGCTCGACCACTGTCTTCCCTGGCGACACAGACACGTGGATCTCTGTTTCAGAAGTTCTCGTCAGATACGGCTCAAACGTATTCCCACAGGCTCATTTCGCGGTCGCTCAATAGTGATCCCCGATGCCAGCCCATTCGGACTTCATCAATGGCAGAAGCAGGAGACTGGGTTTGTGCTCTGAACGGGGGCCGCGTGCTGTACATCCTCCGTCCATTAAGCGAGCCTGACCCTCCGGATTGGCGGCAGCCTCAGCGAAGTGGGAGGCTGTCGAATGTGCTTCGCAATTCCACGCCTATGACCCCGTCGCCTAAAGATGCAGAAGGGTCTTATCATCGATGCATTTTTATCGGCGAATGCTCCATCCACGGTCTCAGACCAGCGGACATACTGGGCCCAGAACCAGCGTTGATGTCGTTTGAACTGGCATGAGTATGATCTGCTACGGTTCTTCTGCTGCCAATGATAGTGACTCGATCGAGGCCGGAATGTTCCGGCCTCAACCAATCAAGTCCTGCCGTGCCCAGATCCGCCAGTCACGTGTCAGGCTCTAAGCTCGCGCTGATATTCCGGCCAGAGCAATCACAACGAAGCGACCGTTTGTGTCTGGCGCACGATAAAGATTCTCATTACTCAACAATAAAACGGCCGACGAGGGGCAGGGTGGGCTTCTCCATGTCTCCTTTCACAATCTCTTCTGCAAAATTTTGAAGCAATCTGCGTATTGGGGGGTCGACAACTCGCTAACACGATGCTGCTGCGAGAATCAATTTCTTGGATTTGACAATATCGCCACATAATTGAGGGCAACGACTACAACAAGCAACATGGTACTCCTGGCGGTATTCGGACCATCTAAGTTCATCGTTCCATGGCCCCCGCTACTGTGATGTCGGTGCAATGCTGAATCACGTGCCAAGACAAGGCTGTCTGCTCCTTGAACTAGGTGTTAACAAGAAGAATTCCAGTAACCAAGATTGGAGACGCATACCAGTGTCATTTGACCAGATGGCAAGGGAACAATATTGTTTGGGATGATTGTTGATTCAATAACCCCGCTCACCGTGTCGCTTTTCTCCTATCTCGCGGACCCATTTGATGAGGGCATGAGGCCGGAATTAGAACCGGCCATGATGTATATATGGACGCTGTGCCCCCAGATCCAGCTGAGAGACTTCTTCTTGCCCTGGTCTAGATACACCGCCCCAAGTTACGAAAGGCGAACTTGGCACGTCGTTGCGAAATCTTTCATTGACAAAATCTCTTCTTTTTAGCAGCAGTGGTGCTAGTGGGACCTGTACGCCCCTTTCATCATGTCTTCTTACCTTGCAGACGCGCCGCCGCTGCCTCCGTTGACAAGGTTATTCCCTCACCTCAATTCCAGCGCCGAGGAGATCCCTGCATCCACCGACCCCTTCACCATCACGACGACGACGGGGTTCCTACCATGTCGCCCTCCACTCCGCCGACTGCCAGCACAGTTCGACGCGATGTCCGAAATCCTGGACGAAATGCCCATAGTGAAGGCCGACGGCACTCCTGGTCTCGTGGCCAAGTTCCAGCTCGGCCCTCTGATCGACTCCGGGAAGTTACCAGACCTCACGTCGCACATTGACGATTTAAAATTACGCGCCGCAGACGACGAATCCGCGTACGACC
Source organism: Exophiala spinifera (assembly GCF_000836115.1). Lineage (NCBI taxonomy): Eukaryota > Fungi > Ascomycota > Eurotiomycetes > Chaetothyriales > Herpotrichiellaceae > Exophiala > Exophiala spinifera. The sequence goes on from NW_015622514.1 coordinate 3,695,790, forward strand.
TCGAGGCCGTCACAGCTCTCTTCCGCGACTACAGCTTTCTCGCCAGTGCGTACCTGCTGGAACCGTGCTGGGAAACCTGGTCCAAGGATAACAACGCCGGGTACGGACTCGGTAGACCTGTTCTGCCTAGGTGCATCGCGGCACCACTTGTTAAAGCGGCTGATATGTAAGACCCCGACAATATTTGCTGTTTGTGTGTGTGTGTGTGTGCGTGTGTAAGAGATACGAAAACCTAACTAACATACTGATGTGTTTCTTCCCCATTAGCCTTGATATTCCACCCTTCATGTCCTACGCCGCGTCGTACGCCTTGTACAATTATCACCTCGTCAATCCCAACTTGGGCGCCGGCCTGTACGAGAACCTGCGACTGATCCGGGCATTCGAGCATGGCTTGGACCCCAAGAGTTCCGAGGCCGGCTTCATCCTGACCCACGTCCACATGGTGCAGGAGACCGGACCCCTGATCCAAGGGGCAACCGACCTCTTGAGCACGATAGAGCAGCGCCCGTCCGACACTGACGCCGCCATCTCGGCGTTTCGGACCATGTTGGCGGCCATGAAGCGCATCGAAGAGCACATGGAGCAGATGTGGTCGCACTCGCTGCCCAAGGATTACATCTCGTACCGCACCTTCATCTTCGGCATCACGTCGCAGTCCATGTTCCCCAACGGCGTCATCTACCAGGGCACAAGGTACGGCGACTCGAAGCCGCTCTACTTCCGGGGCGAGTCCGGCGCCAACGACAGCATCATCCCGCTGCTCGACCACCTCTTGGAAATCCCCATGCCGACCAACCCGCTCACGGACATCCTCAAGGACTTTCGACAGTACCGGCCCAAGCCGCACCGGGAGTTTTTGGCCTGGGTCATGAGCAAGAGTGGCGAAGTTGGAGTCAGAAAGTATTGTTGTCGTGGTGGTAGTACTGATGTCGACAACCAGAAGGATTCGTCTTCCTCTGGTTCTGTCCAGAGCCCTGCTATTCTTCTTACTACCCTATACCTCAAACTCCTGGACCATGTCCGCAGTTTCCGCTGGCGTCACTGGATGTTTGCGAGGGAGTACATCATCAAGCGAACCCCACATCCGACTGCCACCGGTGGAAGTCCCATCGTCACCTGGTTACCTAATCAACTCTTTGCGGTGATGGATCTCATGGAGTCAGTGTACGATGAAAGTGGGTTGAGGAGTATCGTTGAAGGTGATGAGGGTCAAGAAGTTGGCGGTGACGCTGCGATGATGCAAAGTCTGGGTCCCGAGGTAGATGCAGTCAAGGAAATTATGGGAAATGCTATAATGCAGAGAGAAAAGTTGGACAAGGAGGTTCAGAAGTTTTGTTCCGAGAGAGGTGTGTGAGGAAAGGTCTTGCAGTACTCAAGAGGTTTGAGAGAGGTGTGTTAAAGGTAAGGAGGTTGCATACCGAGGCTTTGCTGCCGTCTTGTTTACCCTTTTCATTCTCAGGGATAGGGCGAACAGGAGCACAAAGTGGGATGAATGCCTGCATGTACCACATGTCACCTCCACTTCCACCAAATTTCATGTCGTGAGACAGATCGTTGCTGTGCAATGGTTGAGGCATATGCATCGAGTATCTCGCTCCAGGTGTGGTCACATACCACAGACACCATTTAAGTAGCGTGACCTCTCACCCAACCGACAGTGACCAGATGGGAAGGGATGGGATGACCGGATTCCTTATCGTATGGGACTCCTGTCAATTGAGAACGATACAATACAAAGCATTACAGTGCAGTACAGTTTCCGTACCTCGCCTGCTTGCTCGCTTCCTTGGTTGATTGACGTGAAGTCGTGACTTTGATCTCACCCACTCACCTGGGCGTTACAAACCTCACTGCTGCCTGCACGAGCAGTCCGTGGGGTGTAGTCGTAAAGCCAAGTTCAGCAGTGCAGCTTCACCGTGGTAAACAAGTGTATAGAATCACGCTGCCTTTTGCTGCGTGCCATGATTGGGAAGGCGGTGTGGATGGATTGAATTCGCGACAACGTTCGCCTCACCAGTGTCGCGTCGACAAAACATATAAACACCCGCCTTCTTTCGCCTCCAGATCCCAGCGTCTTTCTCTCTCACCACCACCACCACCACCACCATTATATATATCAACTCAACGGCTCTGGGCCATCCTCACAACAAACGCATCGTAAGGGGGTGCTCACTTGTGGCCAGCTCGTGAGCACCCCTTGGCGACGTTGTGTCTTTGTTGATCACAGGCCACGACAAAGCCTCTGATCCGTGCATGCATGTGTGTATGTGTATGAACTCTGTCCTTGTCGCGTCATCTCGTCATCTCGTCGTCACCACGCTGACATCAGACAGTTTCGGTTCCCGAGCCGGGTTATTTCACAGATTGGCCGCGGTTGCTCTCAACAGTTGTCGGTCGCCCGATGTTGGTCCTGGTCCTGAAGATCCATTTCACCTCGTAAGTCTTTCATCCGTCGTCGTCTCCCAACTTGTCGTTGACCAAACTGACATATCAAAGTCTTTTTTCCACATCGTCGACACTCCTCCACCCTCCCAGCTCGGCCAGGGCGGAGGTGTGAGACGAAGGGGGTCGGGTGCGCTTTCATGGTAGCTGGTTTGTGAAGTTCGTCGGGGCCGACTCTTCCGGGGTCATCCCTAGGCGACCTCTCAAGCCAGAAAACGACCGCTCAGCTCGAAGTTGGTCTGAAAAGATCTAAAGAAGTGACCCCCGACCTTTGTTGCAAATCGCAGATCTCTCGAGCGGGAGGACCATCGATCAGCTCGAAGTTGGTCTGTGGAAGACAAAGAAAGTCCTCAATCTTTGTTGCAAATCTCTCGAGCGGGAGGACGACGGATCAATCCTTGGTTGGGTTGTGACGGCTCAAAGAAAGTGTCAAAACCCCAACAACCGGTTGACCAACACGCGATATCACTCGAGGTGATTTCCTCCAATTTCGGACGACGACCCTGCGACTCAGGTGTCATCCGGACAAGATCCAGCTCCAAAGTGGTTTCATCGCAGCATGATGCGAGGCACAACGATCGACTTGCCTGAACGTGTTGAACATGAGCGGTCTTTGCGGTCGTTCTTCGACCTCGATGATTGTATTGCGTTATTCAACATCACCATGACTGGCTGATCAATCATGGATACTGGACACGCCGCGGACACTTGTCCTCGCATTCCCTGGAAGCCTCTGATGTCAAACCTTTGGTTTACCACGCTTGTCACCAACAACTGGCGATCCTGCGTCTCTTGTGAATGAGTACCCTTGAACAGCAATGGACAATGGTGAATAGCAGCGCTGAAAAATATTGTCATCCTTCTCAACTCACAATGGGATTTCTCATTCACTGTTGATGATTGAGATTTGCCCATGGCTAGTCTTCCTCTGGCAAAAGCCTGCAGACTCAAGCTGGTTTCCCGTTCTCACCGAGAGACAAGTTCATTTCCCTGCGAAGTTGAGAACAGATTCAACAACACACCATCCACCAACCTGACATCAACCATCAAAATCAATCTCAAACTTACCATCAATTTGAAGAATCGAGTTGATTGCTTGCGGTGCGACCGTCCTCGAGGGCAGCTACGAAAGTGATATTCGAGTTCGCCTCCTGGAGGAAACCCGAAAACTTGCACAAGAATCATTCCGATATCCGTCACAGACCAAGTCCAATCCGAGACCGAATCAGCAAAATGGTAGATCAAGGAAGCACACCGAACATTAAGAAACGTCGAACCAACGCCGCGCAGCCGCCACTTGGACAGAGGCAGGGCCAAAATCCTGCTTCTAGACAGCGTCAACAAGATGGTGGAATCAGTCAACAAGATACCCTTGGAGGAGCACAGGCGGTGAGTCTGCCAACTCAACCAAGACCGGTGCAGCACCCTCTTGGAGGTACCTTTGCAGGACCGGCGGGCCGATGGAGACAGTACACTCCCAGGGAAGTCGACGCATACCACGGTTTGCTGGCGCTTCGATACGGACCGATGGTCGAGTTTCCACGAAGTGAGAATCCAAACCTCACCGTGAACCCAAGCCTTACCATGTCCTCCCTACCCGGGTTGGTGGTGGGTTCGGATAACACAAGTGAGAATCAACCTGCGGGGAGCAAGGACAACAGAACTGTCGCCGTGGCCAACATGAGACCACCGCCTGCAGGGGCTGCCAACCATCAACCACAGACTGGATCTTTGAAACGAACGCAACGCGACTCCGACAACGAAACCCAGGACAGTGGCAACGGCAGGAAAAGACCCAGACCGCCACCGAAGAGATATTCCTGCTACTTGTGCGAGTACACCGCGCTCGGCGTGACGTATGTGTCTCGACACCTGCAGAACAAGCATGACGTGGCCTCAGATCAGATAGATCAGGTCCGCATTCGAGCCTCCGAGGTGCAGTGTTTGTGGTAGGAGAAATGGCAAGTGAATTAAATGTTCCCTGGGACTTTCTGCTTGTCGCTCGGATTTCTTTCAGCCACCGAAGGCGGTTTTTTTGGGGGGAGGGGGGGCTCTTCTTCGTCGGGAAAGCTTCAATACAGGTGATCGTGAGGTCAGTACGGCGTATGGCCGAACGAAGAGGCGAGTCCTTGAGGGCGAACCCGGCAGGTGACTTCATCGTTCGAGGTTGGCTGTGTGGCCGTAAGTCCTAGAAAGGTTGGGCAGTGAGGGAGAGAGAAACTATCTGTCGGGAGGCGGAGGGATGGTTTTCACCATTCACGAACGGTATTTGATTCATCGGCATCAGATAAGATCCAAGGAACTGCAGTCGCAACGGGGGGCTTTTAAGAGTCGAGTCGAAGAAAGACAAGGACAATACGCAACACAGACTCCGATGCGAAGACAGACACAATCTGAAAGTGCAATCCAAGATTCATACAATCTCCCATTCTCGTGCTCCTCAGGTCTCTTTCTTGCCCTGGTTAGACTTGGGTTTGCTCTTGACCAGTGATCGCAGTACGAGCCAAATCCACCATAGCGTATTTCCTGCCTTGCCTGACTCGTAGTCTTGGGACCGGTCACCGACATCTGCCATCGCACAGACCAGGTCCGCAAGCTCCTTTTGGACTTTGTGATGGAGGTACGCAGCCGTAAGGTCAAGACCATTGGTTATTCCCCCTTGAATGCAACGAAGATGGTTAGCATGGCAAGAACCCCACTTCAGTAGAGGACGTATGTCGATATGTAGATAGATGACGAGAGGGAGGAAAGGTAGAGTCTCTGCCGTAACTAACTCACCGGAAGTCCAAAGTCGTCCGTCTCTTTCCCACCTTCGATCAACAAAGTTCGCTGCTGGGAACTTTTGTTTCAGCTTGGGGACTAGCCCCCTCGGGCCCGTCACTTTCTTCCCGTCCAATAATCCGGCATAGCCAGCGGGAAAACTCCCGGTGCAGATGACGAGGAAGTCGGTCGTTCCCTTCTTCTGATGCGCACGGATAAAATCGACGACAGCAGCATCTGGGACGAGACTTGGATCTGGGCCTGGGATGAGCAAGACGTCTAGTTGTCCCGGCTGTACTCCAGGCGACGTGAGAGAATCGGTGACGGGCAAAGTGGCGTCTGAGGTCATTGATGCGTACGAATTTGGGCCGGATTGACTGATGTAATGAAGCGATACAGGGATGGCCAGGTCTAACAGTGGTTGAGGTAGTCCGCATGCTTTGAGATATTCAGGTGACAGCATGCCGAACAAGTCGATGGGAGAGGCGTCAAGCAGCTGTACGGGTGGTACCAGAAGCATACCGACGCGCAAGGAGGTTGCCTTTGCCGCTGAAGTCATGTTGTGGTGGACAGAGATCTGATGGCTGATTTCAAATGGACTGATGTGTCGCAGAGTGTAGTATTGCCTTCGGATTGAGGCATGCTGTCTATGGTTTTATAACGGCGCCTTTATACAAGCTGGCAGCTGTGCAGTGAAGTTCACACTTTGCATCAGATGTATCTCGGCCGGCGAAGTGGAATGGTAATTCGTCGTGGCTTTGGTGTTCTCAATTTCGTGGTCGGCAATTTCCAGGCTGCACCATTTCTCACGGACCAAAGCTCAGCCGCGTGCTCGCTGACTGGCCGATGGTGGAGCACGCGCTGGTTTTCCCGTGAGCTAGCGAGCATCTCAGGAAGAACTCGAGGCTCGGGAAGCTCTAGTGGACAACACAACCAAGAGTCCACTTGCAGAGCGTGCGGTCAAAAGTCAGTCCGACATGCTTGATTGGGAAATCCGTCTGAAAGAAGGATAACCGTGGTGACCACACCTGAAGTTGCGTCTGTCTCTCCATTCCGTTTCCATGTAGAGTCGGGATCAAAGGGAAACGACATGTACATTGTGGGAGGTTGCCAAAAAAACGGCTGCTTGTCCGTTTGCTAGAGTGTCAGAGGTACCAACACCCTAGAGACCACCATTGATCTCGCGTTCTGATGTCAAGTCACCACCGACGTTTCGCTGCAAATCCAAGACCTCGGGCAGTGTCTCACTCATACAAGAATTGCCAAGGTACATGCCTTGTTTCTGCACTTCCTGGGAGTTTTGACGATCGAGTTTTCACGTAAAGCATTGGACTAAACGGGAGATCCGACATGATGTGACGTTGGTAAATAAGGCCACAATGTCGGCGATGCATGGTGCGTTGGCGATGTATCAATGTATGCACTCCGTAGATGGTACTCCGGAACTGGTCTCAGATAGCATACAAAGTAGTAAATCTGTGTGAATCACACTGATGTTCATAGGCGACGAGAACAGAGTGTCAGTGGCAGAGTAGAGTCGGGAGAAATCTGGCCTAGTGAGCCTGGTGCCTCTACGCAACCTGTAGCCCACCGTGCGTAGGTTCCTACGGTCTATGGTCCTCCGTACAGCCTCCCACCAACAAGTATGTACTGAGTACTGAGTACCAGCGAGTCACCGACAGCCTATAGGCTATAGGGGCCGCCATGGGCATTCTCCAGCGACGGGCTTAGGCGGGCGCCAGGCGGGATGGCCTTCCCCGAGCCTACCATGGGGGCCATCACCCCGCCTAACTGGGCTAACTACCTAACTTAGTGGCGCCAAGTGATGGGCCTGCATTGACGGAGTCCGTAAGCTATACCCGATTGTCCTTATCGACCTTATCGACGTCGATCGAGTTCACTCACCTTCACTCGACCTGCCACCGTCTTTTTTCTCATTTGATGCCAACTCCGTGTGTTTCATCTCGCCAGCTTCTTCTTCCCTTGAGTTGACTAGTAAAGCTGTTTGTTCTTCGTTTCTCGGGAAGTCTTCTTCCTCCTTTCTTCCCTTTCTACCATGCCATCTCTGTTCAACATGCGCCGTTTCTCTCGCAGCAACTCCATCCACAATCGCGAATCTCCTCAGTCGCCGCCAACATCATTCACTCCTCCACTCACTCACGCTCCGATGATGCCAAATGGAACCACGGCTGGATCTCATCAGGGTTCTCACCAGGGTTCTCACCAAGGCTCTCACCATTCTCGACCCGTGTCAGCCAACACCAATTCAAGCTTTGACTTTGCGAATCGACCTCCAGCTCAGTATCAAATGTCGACCCTCCCGTCCAACACCATCGGCAACCTCTCACGGACTGACCAGATTGTCTTGCGACACTTCTGGGAAGTGAAGGCTGAAGAAAACAAAGGAAGGGATCTTCATTTTGTAAGCGCAGCAACCGAAGTGACAGTCACCAACTGACCATCACCCCTGCTCATAGCTCAAGTTCCCGTTTTTCCCAAAGTATCCCAACCACCAGGACCTGATCCCTTATTGTGAGATCTACTACCTGGTCAAGACTTCACCTGGCGCCACAATCATCAGCTTGGGCAGCACCAACAACGGAGTGTACATAGGGTAAGTTTTGGCCATCTCATCCTGCAATGCCATGGCTCCCTTCCATGGCAACATACCAACGGTACATGCACACTCCTGGGCCTGGATTGGATTTCCGTTCAAGGTCATAAAGTGTACATTGTCCGCATTCTTTTGTCCCGCAAACCCTCCGGGTCATCGGATTTCATTCCTTATTTCGTGTTTGGGCTTTGGCAATGCTGCATGCAATAAGCCCATTCTCTGTTTACCTGGCTGACCACGGATCCACCTTCAGGTTTGAGCTGTTTTCCGGATCTCAGCTCCACATCGACATGGACGATTCCTGGCACAACATCTCCCATCACCGCGTATCGTTCAAGTCCTACGACTCCATGCTCAAGGACCCGACGTCAGAATCGACCTTCAAATCGTGGCCAAAGCCGCTTACGATTGAATATCTCGAAGAGCAGTTCCAAGGCTGGACGCTGGACCTGACCGGTTTCTGCTGGGACACAGCCGAGGTTCGCGAACTAGGAGGCGAAGGCGACGCCCAGAGCGACCTCAAAGACGACATGTTGTAAAAGGGTTCCTACACCGCTGAGGAGCCATGTCATTATTCAAGTTTCACAAACATAACTGCCGCAGGAGGCAACAGGGTATCTTTGTTCCACGGATTCGCCGGGTTTCTAATGAGGCTGTTTTCAGACAATGCCGGGGTCTGTCACAACGTGTCATGGTAGTGACCCCCGAGTCGTAAACAGCAAGGCGTCTGTCTAGGGGAGGGAGATGGACAATGTGACTGCATCTTTTATAAAGTCTAATGGGTACGGAGTGGCGAGGGTCTCGGCAAGATGCACATCCCCTCCTTGCCGAGTGACGACACTTGATGGAGACGGGGTTTTGTTCGTATTTCGGGAAACCGGTCGAACTGGACAAGAGGGTCGATCACGGTCTTTCGAGTCCGTTACACACGTCGTTCTTTCATTTGATCGGGTTGGGGTTTGCTCTGTACTTGGGTAAGTTTGACGAAATCACGAAAGTTATGAACTGGAGATAAACAAAAGAAAAGGAAACGAAAGGAAACGAAATGAAACTGCGCATACGGACAGGGTTCGTTGATTCAAACACCACACAGGCACTGAGCAGGTAAATACGTACATTCGGTAGGTAGGTAGGTAGGTAGGTAGGTAGGTAGGTAGCATACACGAAAGCGAAGACTGGGGAGATCGTACGGAATACACAGGTGAGGGTAGATACTTAACTGGTCTCAATTGGAAGTGGATATTCAACGCCGTAATTCACAACCACCTGCTGGACAGAACCGTACATGGCACAGTGGTACCTACCTACCTATCCGTGGTAGTGAGTACGAGGTAGGAAAAGGATACGTACACTAATCGCCCTGCCTTGCCTTGCCTTGTCCTGCCTCGCGTCGTCGCCTCGCTTACAAAGGAGGTTACTTTGGTAGTGGGACTAAACCGAATGACGAGCCACCATTACCTGGGTGACTTCCCGGCACCGATGGATTCGTTTCCTTTGAGAATGCCCGTCTGCCTCCTCCGCATTACCGGTACCTATACCTACTAGCTACTACTACTACTACTGTCGCTCAGGCCCCGTAGAGTGCGAGAGTGCGGTCTCAACCGAAACCTTCTTCGTGTTCGACTTCCCAACGCTTGCTCTCTTCCGAAAATCGAGATCCTTGGCTGTGGTCCTCCGTACGGCCTTGACCAGAGCAGCTGCCATCTTGCGGCTCCACTAAGTTGGAATACGAGAGGGAAAGGGTGGGAGTGGGAGAAAAAGACGGTGAGCTTCAAAATTGTCGGATGGCCACCTAAAAATCCCGGATGAATCCAAATTCGTATTTCCAAATGCTACATCATGATAGACGTTGAAAAAGATATGAAAAGGGGTCGTCAAGTCGTCATTTCTCGACAGGGCATACTTGTCCATGATGCAAATTGCACACGAGTATACCCCATCGTGAGTCGTGATACGTCGGAAACAAAATCGCCATAGCATAGACATTCACTCCACAAAAAGGATCTGTCACGCAAGAGCCCTGCTTGACACCAGTGCCCCAAGGGAACCGGCAAGTAGAAATTCACAAAAAAAAAGTTCCAAATTTGTCAAAGAGAAAAAAGGGCGGTCGTGTACCACCGAAGCACCAAAACAGGAGAACCGAATGAAAATCCCGAAGCTGAATTCCCGACTTACACGCACAAGACCGATCTGCCAGCGCGAAGCTGCACGTCCGGGAGCTAGAGAACCTAACGTAATCCGCCGGGTAGGCCAAAGCTGCGAGGCGGTCTGCAGCTTTTGTGATGCCGTTGGTGTACCCAGGGATGCCAGCAGGCTCAACTAGTCGACGTGCAACGTGGCTCCGTGTGCATAACAGTAAGGTACTGAAGTCGTGCATTTAATACCCAGTAGAATATCAGCCAGGCTGAAGCCAGGCAAACGTGAAGAGGTCATATGATATATGAAACCTCGGGGAGGTCGGATAGAGTGGGTAACCGACACGTATGATACAGTGCTGTCGCGACTCATCCTCTGAGAAGCTCCTGCCTGCAATATGCGTCAAAGGCAGGCATCGATTCCTTGGATACACGGCCAACATCCATAACTTTGACGTTATGTTCGACTGTATGGTATTTCCCGAAATGAATACGGCTAAATTGGTTCAGTGTCTGATCTCCACACAAGCGGACAGCAATTGGTTGTTTTTCAAATTCCGGCTCGCCATCTAGGGAAGATGGGACTTCTGTGCCTTCAGGATAAACAATGGCGTGGGCTTGCTGTTCACGCTGATTAAGTTTCTTGCTGCCGATCCCTCTCCGGCCATGAGAACTGATTGGGACGCACACAGAGTATCCTTGACGCGGTTGAACGATGATCATTCGTCGTGGACCGCTGTGAATAGGGTCGCCATACTGGTCAAGTATGGGCGTCTGGCTTGATGGAGATTGAGCCCCCATGCTAGAATAATGAATGATCGAGATCACTCTTCCAGCAACGAAAAACGAACGACAATCACGGCCCGTACGCAGTTTATATCTGGAATCCAGCCTGCTTGTGCCCGGCTCTGCGTCGGCTGTGTTGTCAGTACGAAACTGCGCATTTCTTCCACCGTCTGCCGTAGGGGGGTACTGATTCTGCCTTCGCCGTACCGACAACCCTCTTTCTCGCTGTGTGGGATTGGTATCGGGCCGCATGGAATAGAAAGTGCCCGTCGTTTGAGGAAGTCTATCATTCGATCCTGGATCTTCCGGGTCTTCCGGATCTTCCATATCATCGACTGTGTCTTGCTGTTGTCGAAAGGCTTGTGTCGAATTGCGTGAATCATATCTGTCAAGGGATGGCCGGGTGGACGTAGAAGCGGACGCGGGAAATGACGTGGGAGGCCTTGTGGTCTGGTAAGAGTATTGGGCAGAAGCAGGATATCCAGTGTTTGTAGCTTGAGTTTCCTGTCGGGGTTGAGTTTCAGAATCAAGTCTTTCCTCGAGGTGGTCACAGGCCTGGTGAAACTTTTTGAATTCACTCGAGTCTTGCCTAGTCAATTTCTGAAAGTAACGATCTCGTGCCAAGGCTTCGTCTTTACAGGCCCGAATAAGTACGATTCGCTGTATACAACGCTTTGCCACAGTGATATTATTAGCACTTTTGGCCCGTGATGCAGCTTCCAAGAGGGTTTGGAGGTTCGCCCTCAAGATATTGGGGTGACTGTCAATGAAATCCCTCATTGAAGCAAACCTTCCCAGTGGGATGTTGACGAACTCCAAGATATCTCCTCTCAGTCCAAATGCTGCCGCTCCAGAATCCGTCGTCGAGCTGGCGTTCGATGTCTGGACGGTCCTTGACTGTCTAGAACCGGTGGTCAGATCCTCGCCCCTAAGTCGCTCGTCATATGGCGCCCGCGTTTTGGAGCGGTCGTCACTCGACCTGGTGGATGAAGTGTACCGCCGGCGAGCAGCTTCTCCATGCGTACTGCTACGATTTTCAGGGGCGAGTTCCTCATACTGCTGTCGTTCTGTTTCGTACGGGTAGTTTCTCGACCTAACAGGGAAAGTATTTGATGGGTTGGTCATTCGACTCCCAGTCTCTCCAGCGTCTCTCCGGCTAGAGTCCCAGTGATAACGGTCTGTCGCACGAGAACTGTCATTACCTCTTGCCAGCGTATAGGTGCGATCCTGCGGAGGAGAGGGATAGTATGACGTTTCATGACGTCGGTCGTCCTGGCTGCATAATGGATTAGGTTCATGCCAGACCAAAGACATGAATTGTTTCCATACCGACTTTGGATTGATCTTGATGTCAATGGCTCATCCGCAGAGTTTGGAAGGCCAGGATGAGCCGAGCTCGGCAGCACGTTTCTTGGGGTATGCCTTGCGCTGTTAGAAACATATCTTCCAGACTTTCATGAAGGGGATTCAACGTACGGGTTCGCAGTTCTACTGCGGACGGCTCCTCTAGTGTCTTCCGTCTCGACATGATATCGGTCTTTTCACGATTAGTAACATATACTATTGTGTGAATGTCCCACCGGCCATACTACCACTTGCCGAAGTTCCATCAGCGAATCTCCTCCGGTCGTTTCGATTAGGCTCCATCAGAGTGATATCTCGGGCACAGGCATTATGAAACGGTGTTCGGGTCGAGGATGTCCACTTATTTAGAGAGTTCGATTATTTTGAGCCGCAAGGTCGCATACCAGCATATGGGACGCTTTGGGTGAGTAGCATCACCCGTTCCCCTCAGGAAGCACAGGGTTCACATCTTGCAAGAGCCAAATAATCGAATTCCTCGTTGCTCATCCTAACCCCAGGCAATCACGGCGCATACTTGGTGCGCTTGCACCTGCAGTAGTGATAGTCGACGGCAGCTCGTCCACGACTCTGGAGCCGGTGTTCTCATGGCCAGGCGTTAGCGTGGGGGAGTAGCAAGACGTGTTACTCGTCCCAGGCGTCAGCTGAGTCGACCTACTTGTGCTCTGATCGATCCAACTCTGACCGCTGCACAGGACATAGAGCGTGTCGGGGCTTGAGGCGAGCACTTCCCGGCGGCTTTGGCCCTGGTCAGCTGCAGAGTTGTCAAAAGGAATCGAGCATGTCAGACAGTGCTTTACGACAATGAAGCCAGCGCTGACGGACAGGGATCGGACTGCTGGGCATGCCCGTGGTACAAGACACACAGCAGCCAAACAGAGCGATAGTATTAGATGGCCAGGATGCACGTTTGATGTGAAACGAGAAAGACAAAAAAGAGGGTGGGTGAGGATGAGGAAGGGGATTGGGGGGATTTGGGGATTGGGAGAGAACAAAAGTGCGCAGCTTCTGGGGCCCGACGCACACGAGGCATGCTACAATAAGTATGCAAAGGCGCCATCCTAGTTAGAGACTACATGGGCTCCTGTGGTCGCATAGGGCCGGGGGGCTTCGGGCACCTTACCTACCAGGGACCTTTGAGTGTTGCACGGAGTAGTTAGTACAGTAGCCCAGTGAGGAAACCCCCCCCCCCCCCATGCCGTCCTGCCGGGGGGGGGACGCTAAGTTCAAGTAACATCATCCAAACACTCCCTTTACAGAAGCGCCTACCTGGTTAAAGTCCCGCGAATTGCCCACAGGCGTCAAACTCGGGGCGGAGCCGGACACTGAAGGGAAACCACAGCTCCCCCTTGCCGGTTCACAAAAGATGAATCTCGTTTGGTTACCTGCCTGGGTCACCGGATCTGCTGAAATTGCCTGGCTGTCATTATCTCATGTCCCCTGGCTGCAACCGTATCCCACTTGTCGCGTCTGTCGCACCACCCTGATGCTATACTGTATCCCTGCCGAAGCGTCCTGCAGCAGCTCACTGTCCTTCCATTTCTCGTTTCCTGTCCCTCCCCGGGTAGTGTTCACACAAGCTGAGGATCGAGTGCCGAGCTGCAGATGGAACAAGCCAGTGGTCGTTCTCAATGGCCCAGTGGCCGAATCACGACGCTACACATCGCGTCCTGCCCTCCCGTGCTGAAATCCTCCCGTGAGATAGTACGACTTCCTGGATGTCCTACCAGAAGACTGACGCGTCATGTAGAGATATCCCATCCTCTCGTCGTTCACATAGCCTAGAGATATCATCACGACAAGGTCTTGAGGCCAGTTTCCAGATACTACATGGCAATCATGCAAATCCTTCCTCTAGAGTATCAATGGAATGCCCAGAAGACATGCAAGCAAATGTTGGGGGTGAATATGCTGCAGACTGGCTCAACATACCTCGATCCAATGGAAGCAGCAGCTTCGGGTATCCGGGCCAACGTGAAGATCATGTATCAAGTCACGGCGATGAGGCACTAGCTGGGCATACACCGGCTTCGCAGGCGGGGAAACTGGTACAATTCCTCCACGCCTTCCAGCATCTCTACGAACTGCGGAAGAGTGCTCTGACACTGAGGCTTCGCACCAGGGATGAAAGAAACAAGGTGAAAGCGAGTGCAAGGCGCCTGCAAGATATAACGCGAAGGCTGATTCGAGACATCAAACTTCAACACGATGTAACAGCAGACTTGCAGGCCCTGCAAGAAGTCATTGAGAAAATGGATGCGCAGTATATGGATCACGATAGGTTCGAGAGCGATCTGATACCAGCCGAGTGGAAGCTCAAGGAAGTCGAGAAGAACTTGTACGAGGACGTGAGGGGGGAGCCTTTTTTGGATCCCGAATGGTCTGATAGCGATGGACGGTCATCGCCCAAGGTCCTGCCTGAACTATCATCATATGGGATCACCATGACCATGACGACAAACCCACCTCAGACCAGGGGTCGTCTGGAGGATGAGGTGGCAGCTCTCAAGGCCTTGGAACAGGAAATGGCTCTCCATCTTGAACGACTGGAGAGTGAATATGAGGAAATTGCAGAAGACGCCAAGATGCGGGCTGAGGCTGGTATGCCAGTGACCGCGTTGTCGCAAGACTTCCTCTCCAGGTATGGTCAACGGCGCAGAGAGTTATTGGACCGCCTCGCTTTGATATCCGAGGAGATACGTGCCATTGAATTTCAACCTTTCGCCACGGACCGTCCTAAATCACCCACGACAAATTCGCTTCCGCTGGGTCAATTTTCTAACCGTGAGACTGATGTGCTCTTACGGAGCTACGGAGACAATGGTGACGAGACTCTCCAACTACGCGCGGAAGACTATGCGGCAAGGGAAGATGATCTCCATCCAGTCCTGGACCGCCTCAAGTCGCCTCATGCCAATGCTGGTGTTGTCATGTTCCCCATGTCGGTTGCGGCATTGGAAGTCGATAGCTGTACTGATTCCATCTCGAGCGAGGAGCCCCCCGACAGCAGCGTCAGTATCGTTTCAAATTGGCTCTCGCATTACTTCACCGCTTCCTGGTGGTCGGCTGTACGATTTGCATTTGAGCACTACCTTGACAACACATTCTCGTACGTAGACATCAAGAGATACATGACAGATGTATGGTCCAGGGAGGTCGGCCTTCCGATGGCCAACAAGCCCTATGGATCAGAGTGGAAGAGTGCGTATACATATTGGTTGCCAGGAACGGGGGACTCATCTCCACCGCCAGTTAATCCACCGGCACGGAGTCATATCTTCCACAGTCGTCCGCCGAAGCGACGACATAGCTCGGGTGATTCTAGGACCTTGAGACTGAAGACCCATGTAGTTCATAGTAATCGTCCCAACACACAATGACGGTGTTGCATATCATAGATTAGGAGCAATCAATCTCGTGCTGGTGATGATGATGAACTTCATATGTCGGTGACTTTTGTTTTTCCGGTTCAAAAGTTCAATTAAGCTCGACGGATGTGACCGACTCCAGTTGTCCTTCCCGCCTCCGGCCCGCTCAGTGGGATCCATTCATTTACTGGATACGGAGTGTACAATAATAATGCAGACCTGTAATGAAGTGGATCTCTACTCGATCTGGCCAGGCACATTATTACTGACTCTAGAGTTTTTTTTTACCGATCATGACGACGTCAACGAAAGTATGTACGAGTACCGCGAGTGAGCGAGAGGACGAGTGTAGGGGATGTTGGAATCGCATCGCAGGGTCAACTTTTACTACAGTCCCTCTGGGGACGTCGTATTCTTTCTGTGGTGGTCGAGTAATAAGTAGGTAGCGAGTGGCGTTTTTTTCTTCTTCTTCTTCTTTCATGGCTTGCGTGATCTGAGCAACTAGCTATTTTCCCACCGTCAGACAAAAACAAGACAAAGTATTGTGGAATCCTGGTCACCTTTCACCAGTCAATGGTCAGTGGTCAGTGGTCAGTGGTCAGTGGTCAGTGGTCAGTTGGTCAGTGGTGATGTTGCGTCCACGAACACGTCGTCGTCGCTCATCCTTTGGCTCCGGACTCTGGGCTGTCGAGCTCTAGCAGACTCCTCGGTATCGGGTAAATCAGAGGAGGACTCGACCAAGGTTTCGTCGTAAACTTTCTCTTTCTCGCAGAGCCGCATGCGATGCCCGATCGGGCAAGGCAAACAGTCCCCCACGGCCGCGCTTTCATGCATCAAAAAAGAAGTCCCCATCGGTCCGTCCGTCTTTCGGTCCTCCGCAACCCCCCGTGCGCACCCAACCACGACCCGCCGCGCCGAAGGCAGGATTGTCCTTGTGACCGCAACTGAACCCAGAAATCCATCCCCCCCTTGCAATCCCGGGGACTCCCCTTTTACGAGTCCACATACTCCGTATCCGTACTTGGAATCAAAGGCCCATTCTCACCGGCATCATCTCTCTACTCTAGTCCACCTAACTGGGGGATCCTTGGAACCCAGTTGACCAGTTACCCGTCACCGATTGACAATTGACCATTGACCATTGAGCAGTGACCAGTATCCAGTATCCCGTATCCCGTATCCAGCGCCCACAGGGGTTTGGAAATGCATTCGTGCGCTGTTGATCAACTGTATTTGTGGTCGAACGGACACACCCTCTCCGGAAATGTCAATTGGCATCCACCTGGGAGGGGAGGGGTATGTCCCGGGGACGGTACAGGAGGTGTCATGTTGTGCGCCCGTGCATGTGAGTGATTTGCATTCGTTTTCTACGAGGTAATGTAGGTCGTGCATTATGCAGTCTATATCCAACCGGGATCCGGGTCCAAGTTTTGACACAAATGCGAGTCCGGACTGCCCACCCCCATCGCCTACGTACCTGGGCCCTCCCTTCGATGGGCTTGAGAGCTGAAAGTGCTTCAAAAACTGACCATGTGCCGCAACCCGTGTTTTTCAAATCTTGCCCTCTTGAACAAAGAGCCGCGGAACGAAAAGAAGGCGCCAGCCATTCATTCACTCCCCCGCGAGACACGTAACTTTTTGTGCTAGACGCTCGTCCTCAAAGATCTGAGACTCATCCTTTTTTGGTTTTTGCGCGCGCTTCACGAACCGACCGCCGAGTTTTCGTACCTATCCATTCCACGGATGATGTGATATCACAACGTACGAATGGCACCCCGGGAAGGAGAAGGAGCGTGGCGTTCTCCCGGCTTCTTGTGTAACTGTGCCGTGTTTCGTGTGAGGTGGCAAACATTGAACGCGTCAGAGTCGACCTTTTGACATTCATAAGACTTGTACGCTCTGAACTTCTGGTTTAGGTCTACTGTAGGTCTGGGTCTACCATCTATTGGTCAGAGCCAGTACCGGCATATGAAGTTGACAGGGGTGGAACAACCAGTATTTTATATGCCGCGTCTTGTGATAACGGGAAAAGTGCATTTCCCTCGCTTGGCCCTCATGCTCGGTGTTGACACTGTTTGTCTTCCAATCGCTTACAGTAGCTGCGACCTCAATGTCACTTGTTCATTGGACAACCCTTTCAGAGATTGATATCCTTGCACCCACCACCACTTCGAGACATTCTTCAAATGGCAACGGCTATCTCGGTGCCTCCGTTGTGCCATCAATTGGACTGCCTTGCAAGGGCAGACATGAGACCTGTCTGGGGGCGGCCTTCAGCCGCATGGCGCCTTTGTTTGCTAGTCGTCCGATGCCACAATACTGAACTCGGCTGCATGAGGCTGATGGACGAAGAGGAGAGACACGCGTTTTGGCTGGCAGACGGCGCCCAGTTTGTGTCTAGGTTATATTTTTCGCCTCGAGACAAATAGAACCACATCATGCTGGGCACTGTATCACCCGCTCCATGCTGGACGTGGTCAGCATGATCCCCTGATGCTTGTCAGACCGGGATGGGCTCATGAAGATTTGTGGAAGAGCACAGGGTATTCGCAGTTGAGGCATCTCGGTGCGAAGCAACTGCGAAGGAAATACTGTCGACGACTGCGGCGGCGTCGAATCATGTCATCTACGTGCTCGGGCAACAACGCCTTGACCGGTCAAGTCGACGGTCACCTTCTGAATCAGCATACAGTATTGATTAGAAAGTTCGTTGTCGACAATGAGCCCTACCGGTGAACTTCACGTAGTCATGATCTCCCACTCCACCAGCAGCCCTTCAAGCTTGCTGAGTAGATGGACATCTGTCTCATCAACACGTAAGCATTACCTCCAGCGAAGTAAGGCTCAGTCAAGTTACAGCGGTCAAGAATGCCCGTCGTGTCAACGCAGGATTATTGAGTCTCGGTTTCCAATTGGCCATTTATTGAGAAATGTCCAGAAATTCGCTGCCTCGCATTGGGCACTCACCGCTATTCCACCGCCAACCACTTCGATTAATTGATATATCGCCAATTGCATCTCGCTCACTCGAGAAACTAGTTGACTATGAATCAGTCGTCAGTCATGAAAGTCAAGGAAGGTTCCATTGATCAGGGACGACGCGTCAGTATTTGGGGACAATCCATGACTATCGGGCAAGGGTAATCTGTGAATCTTCGTTCAAGATTCGACGTAAATCATGGCGTCAAGGGTGAAAGGCGCCTGATAGCCACCGTCTCGGATCGATGGCATCGTGTTCTAATCCTGAATGTTTGTGCCTCACTCTTCCGCTGGAGTCCGTTGGCTAAAGAAAGAAGCAGCTACTTCAACGCAGAGAGGAGCGAGCGCAGCATTCCACCGGTTTGTTGGCCACGTAGCCTTCTGCGGGATCTATATAGGGTAATAATTACGAGTCCGCGACCCTGGATCGGTCTCGTCTCTGTGGCTCTTGTGGTGGTTGAGGTACCAGTCTCGAGGTGCCCACTGATCTCGGCCCAGGGAAGGCTCTTGCAAACGAGGCTGAGGCCGATCGGCGGTTGCTGCCCGAGAGTCCCTCTAGCTCTTACATGTATTGTACTTTACGGATCAGTGATCGCGGATCGCGTCCTTTGGCACCACGGAGATTACGGACTATTGCTGGTTTCTACGGAGGCCGTATGTGGATTATCGACATTTCAAATGTGAACGGTAAATTGGTAACAGACTAAAAGGTCGGTAATGGCAAAGAAGGCAACCAACCACTGCTCCCAAAGCAAATGGCCCAAGAACTATGAGTCGACCTCATCCAAACACAGCTATACTAAAACATCGATCTGAGAACGTCTTCTTCTTCAATACCCACATCCGCCGGGTCCTGTTTGACATAATGTTGTATCCAAAACAGCTATACGCTCATCAACGAGAGAGAGACGGAATTCGCCACACGCTCTCATTTCCGATAACACCTGTACAGTCACAAGAGTCCGACGAGACTCTCGCAACCAAAACGTATGATAACAAAGTGTTTCTGAATCACTTTCATGATGGTGCTGAGGATTGCCGCGGCGCTGCAGCCGCCTGGCTTGCTGCACCGACTTCGTCTCTCCAGTACTGACGAAAGAAGGGCATTGATCGCGCGCTGATGACTCCCACGTCTTTGACTTTGACATTATGCTCGAAGTTATACACCTTGTCAAATCTGATGCGGCTTGACGGCGCGAGCTTGCGGTCTTCTCCTCCGTCGACCATGATTGATCGCTTTCTCATTACTGGCTCTCCTTGCAAACGGACGGGACTGGTGTGAGCCATGTGGATGATGGCATGTGCCTGGATATCGCCGTTGTTGAGTCCAGGTCTCTTCAGGCCTTGACCACGGTAAGTGTTCACCCCGATCACCCACGAAAACCCATGGCATTCTCTGACTACAGCAAAACGCCTAATGTGGCTGAACACCCTCTGGTTGTGGATGCCAGAGATTGTAGAGGTCCCTAATGCCCCTTTACCTCTCAGATACCGATTGCCAGTTGTTGCGTTCTCATGCCAAAGTGTCATAAAAACGCGTCCCGTACAGAAGAAACTGCTGTTTCTGACAATGAAATCCTCGTGGAGGGGAGTCATAAAGGTCGGGATTGGCTCGCCCTGGCGTCCTTCCTCGACGCTGGGGAGAGACTGGCTGTGAACACTTTGACGGTGATGACGGTTGCGTGGTGGCGAAAAGGTCCATTGCTCCACAGACCAAGGTATCGAAGTGTCATCCGGTACGTAAGCGTTTCTATTCCGTGGGCCCGCGACTTGTTGAATCTCACCGAGCAGCTCTTTGAAGGTCCCATTCTGCTGGTATATACCATCCTCATCTGTGAGCGTTTCCAAAAACTCCCTTTTCTCCCGACTTGTCAGCCGTTTGTACTTCCTTACCAGGAGATATATTCGGCTACACGCCTTTTTCAGTTCGAGATCGCCTTGCAGCTCATAATGGACGGCGGCGAGGAGAAAGGTGAAGTCTTGCTCCGTGTTGAACAGGTCTTGATACTGTGTAAGGAATCCAGCTTCCAGGTCTGGGTTCTCTGCCCATGATTCTATTGCCATGCGAGTGTTGTCACCTAAACTTAGACCTCCGAAGCCAAGCGAAACCGCTTCAGAAACAGCTCGGCCTTGAGATGGCACTCCTGTAGAGGCCAACGTATTAGCGAGCTGCAATCGAACTCAGAGGCGCCTACCTTGGGCATCCTCGTCAGAATCCGCCTTTGCCTTTCCCTTGGCTCCCGCGCTGTGTTCATTGGGTAGATGGTTGCTATCTTCTTCCGCTTGCCAGCTCTCTCTGCGGCCCGCATCTTCACCACTGGAGGTGGAGGAGCTGGAGTCGACCTCAGACCTTCTTGGTGCGACGGGATTACCGGGCGGCCTCCGGTGGTGATAGGGCATCCTGCAACCTGCCAGCGGATGAACAGTTCTATTCACATCAGCCTAGCACAGACCCAGTGCTGATGTAGCCCAAACCAGACTCCAGTCAGAGCATGTACCAAATATCATACCAAGGTTCAGAAGGGAAAAGCAACAGGACAACCAAAGAATGTCGATTGAAATCAAAAGCAGGGCTCCAATGAGGTGTGCAATTACCCGGCGGAGCCACTGAGCACGGAAGCAAAAGACAACAGTGAACCTAACGCGAGCAAGATATATAGTATTGGGAGCCTGGGAGGACTCGGTCCATGTGTGTATGCGGCTCACAGGCTCACTAACCACATCCCCATAGTCTGATGCCAGCATGTTCTGCATCTTGGAAATGCTACAAACCGCACTAAGTTAGGGCTCAATTGGAGAGCTTCGATCCAAAACCAGGCCTGGTTAGCGACGCGACAACGTGAAATGAGAGCTAGAAATGCAAGAGTCTGCACCACGGGAGACACGTTGCAGGATGGCTTTGGACTGCTGGTGCGCCTCTTCCAAAGCTGTGAATAGAAAGCAAATCAAGAAAGAGAGGCCGACGGTGTGTGCTAAGGCTAGCGAGCAGGGGATGGTGAGATGGAGGGTGAGAAGATTGCAGGGATGCCCAGCTTGAACTTTCCCAATAAAAGGCGGCGCCCGCGGGCAGTGGCTGCCCAGGAAGCTAGGTACTATTGTAGCAACCGTACATTAGCGATGCTCCCCCTTCGGTTAGGCCCGGGAAACGTTCTTGCAGGGGGGGTTGCACCTAGTGGTGTTACAACTTACGGGCGGAAACAGGCGCCCCCGGGCCGACCGTGGCACGCACCGGACTGAGTAGCTCACAGTCGATTGCCAACCTTTGCCTCCCCGGGGCGCGATCCTCGCTCGTGGTCCCTATTATTTATCTCTTTCGCACTGAGGGTCCGCCATCTATGGCTGCCTCTCTTCTCAAGCCGCTCCAGTCCTGTTTAGTTGGGCACGCACCTGTTGCACGCCTTCTGTTACCATGCTAGCTGACTTATGTGGCCATTTCGAAGCAGAAATAATAACGCCGGCGTATCACCAGAGAAAAGGTACGTGTCACGATCCATTCTGAGATCTCTTCGGAACACCAACTTGCGTGTCATAGTCCCATAGGCGAACAGCCTCGATTGGCCAATGAAGCCGGCCCTGGGAAAGAGGGACAAGATGTTTCGAGGCCTACAAAGGACGGAGACGAGGGTGAGGGGGGCATCCCGGCAGTACCGCCGGAGCGAGATGTCCATACCTCTTCCCCAGGTACAAACGTAGACGTCTCTCAGTTGGGAATGGGATCTGGACCAGTGGCTGAAGAGCTGTTTACGGAACGCAAGGCCGTGGAAGAGAAAGGCCTGGAAATTGAAGAAATGTGTCCCGCCGCGAGTGCTTCCTCTGTGAAGACCCAGAGCATCAACAAAGGCTGGACTTTGGCGGAACCGGCTCTGGCCCTGACGGATCGAGAAGCTCGTCAAGATAAGACCAAGACGCAAACCTCAGACCCCTTGGATGTCACATGGAGGCAGCTTAACAGTCTAGTTGATTCGTACACTGGCGCCTTGATTACCGCGAGTGACGTCCGGAGAGATACGCTTACAAAGCGGGAAAGGGTCATTGAACAGCTAGAGGCTCTCATATCGTCTTCTGACGCTCGTGTTCCCACCGACCTTCAAAAGGCGCTGTTGGATTTGCAAGCAGTTGAACGGAAGCTCGAGGACGAGGACGAGGACTTGATCCAACAAGGCTACCAGATCGTGTCTCAGGGCTCAAGAATCTTTGGACCTGCGGCGGAAGACTCTCTGGAATTTCTACGGCAGCAGGACATTGTCGTGCAATCACCACACGGCGAAGACGGCGAAGAAGGTTCCGAGATCTCTCAGAATGATATACGTCGCGATGAAAGTATGGATGCTCGGCTTTTCCTGTCCAAAAAGGGCGACGTTGACTTGCTTCTTGAAAGTTTAATGGAACTTGAAGAAGAAGAATTTCTAGCAGCTGATGGTGCGGGCTTTGAGACAGACGAGCCAGCAATACTAGAGACGCTTCAAACAAGAAAGCGAGAGCTCATCCAGCGCCTTGACGAAGCTGAAGAAGAGCTTTTGCGACTCTGGCAAAAACTACCTGACCGCCAAGTGAGTATCCCTGACGACCAGCTACGAAGCTCCGTCGATGAAGAAATGCCTGGATCGGAGATCTGGAATCCAGACAACGAAGATGTATCAGAAGTGAATGAGAACTCTGAGGATAGCAACCATCTCATCCCCAGTGGCCAAAAGCAGGGTTATCGCCAAATCCTCAATTATGTTACCAACAACATCTCTACCAGACCTAACATACTGGTTGACGCCTATCTACTCTACCAGCTGAGACAGCTTCCCGAAGAACAAGCGGCCTACGTCGAAGCCATAAAAGGGGTCGTCAAAGGCACTCTCATCCAGCGCCGTACCGATCTGAAGCATTTCATGCTTAGTGACTGGTTTGAGGATGTCCCCAACTCTAAATCGACTCCCCAACATAGCAAGTCCGCTAGGCGATGGACTTCCAGTCCAAACAAGACCTCTCTTGCCATGCACTCAAATCAAACCCAAGTGACTCATGGACAGAGCGAACCACTCATGCCTCGTAATTCTTCACGACACCGGGCTGGACCCGGTGCAGAGTACCCTACACCAGGTCCTTGGAAACTGATTTTGAATGGCAGGACGTCGCTTGGATAGAGATAATGTTTCTTTCTGCTACAATTCGAACTCGCGTGGTCCGAGGATCTTTCTGCTATATTGTGCTGTGGAGGCATTGTTCTTGCGTTCTCGAACGCCGTTCCTGTCTGTCATGACGATATCCCCTCTATTACTTCCTTTCCCTGAACCATTTGGAGGTATGCTATGCAGAGGATCGACGTCGGGAGCCCTCTGCTGATCCTGTATCTCGTGGATCATTCCTCCATGTTATGGAGGGACGTGCCACCTTTGCTATGGATATGGCGATATCGCTTGAATTCACTTGCCTTGGGATGCCCATTACCTTTTGTGACTTGCATGCAGGTGATTTAATAGGGTTGGTATTTACAGCATCGTGTCATTTGACACGTCATGCGACTTTGAGGGCCCCCTGGGTGGCATTCGGTGGTCACCTCATGGCTCCATCACGCGAGACCAAGGCCTCACATCCTCGAAACCATCGGGGGTTACAGGGGGCGATCTCGAATTTTCGCCCTTGCCTCCCTTGCTGTCTGCAAGCTCACCTCCAGCGATCACAGCCCCCAGGCGCAAGCGGTAAGGAGCTAGCGACCAAGAGACGTTTCTGGTGCCTCGTAGGTAGGTACCCACGAACACCGTGCCTGGTGAGATATTCGTCGGATCAGCAATGACGGTTGCTCGGGCGCAGTGTCCGAAGAAGCAAATTTCTCGTCAGGAGGAAGAAGACAAAAAACCAACCGGTTCGAATCCCTCTGCGTTTCCCCCCCTCCCCCCCTCCTTTACTCTTCTCTGGTAAGGTAGGAATGAGCATTTGAAATCTGTGCATGGGGTTTGTCCTCGTGACCATCTTTCTCTTCAATTGTCGTCGCCCGATCTCGATTGAAGGGTATCCTGCGTTGCAGCACAACGATACTCTCCTGCTTCTGCCGCTCACTTGCCAGTAGCTATTAGCTATCAGGTATACCTGGTCTGTAGGGGGACGGTCAGACAGGTTTGACAAACGGTGAAATACGGATGAGTGGAATTAGAAGACGTGTCTCATTTCTCATTTCTCATTTCTGCCACCATCACAAAGCCATGGTCACGGTTCACAGAAAGGGTGGTGGGTGCCCTTGACAAGAGCCAGAGCCAGAGCGAGAACGAGACCGAGTTTGCGTTAGTCATACATACATACATACATACAGGTACCATTCACCGTTGTGTT
The DNA here is from genome assembly GCF_000836115.1 of Exophiala spinifera. Lineage (NCBI taxonomy): Eukaryota > Fungi > Ascomycota > Eurotiomycetes > Chaetothyriales > Herpotrichiellaceae > Exophiala > Exophiala spinifera. Next base: position 3,720,557 of record NW_015622514.1, read on the forward strand.
TGACTGCTGGGCAAGCGGTGCTTTCGCGTGCATGATAGATGGCCGAAGTGACGACAGGTTGGTTGCCTCTGTTCTGCTCCGTTCGTCGTTTCGCCCATGAAATCCAGTTCCTATCCTATCCTATCCTATCCTATCCTATCCTATTCTGCTCTGTTTGCTGTGGGGCTGAAGTTGTTGTGACCTCGTGAAAGGTGGTAGGCGAGCGGACTGTACGACGAGATAGTGTGACGTCGTTATTGTTGTCAAGTCGAGTCCGTCGAGCATATGACGAGGCCATTCAGTCGTCGTGGCCGTCATGGTCGTCGTCACCATACGACATGCTGGCGAGTTCCTAGGAGCAAGGTTGACTTGACTACCTGAATGACCTGGTCTATCTGACCTCGTAAACACCTAGGCCGGCTACAAAGGTACACTACGTTGCCTTGGATTTATCGTACTCTGTCATATGGACCGCGTTATTGACGTGTATATATATACCTTAGCGCTCGTATACTGTCTCGACAGATCGAGTATGAAACTACCAAGGTAGGGAGCGAGCAGGGGTAGCTACATATGAATCCAGTCGTCAAGGTTGTCATGATGATCGACCAGCCTGGTGTCTGTCTGTTCTTCTTTTGGGAGTTTCTGTTTGTTCACAATCACCAATATTATACCTTTGAGCCGTTTCACTTTCTGATTCAGGGCGGAAACACCGCCTGTAAAACACACACACACGCAGAAACCAGTAGAATGGATGCTGCAAGTCATGCCCACACACTTCGCAGATGGATGTGAATGTCTTGCTCAAGCGCCTGGGTGACGAGGATGCCCGGACAAAGTCCAATGCTGTATATGCTGTCGGTCGTCTTGTCGAGAAATCCAACGGCGGATGCCACTGTGCTCAAGGCGTATCCCCCCATATACCTCCAGAAGCTCGGAGTCAATTCTACGCATCACCGAGGGTTGGGTGCTACTCATCCTCAAGCACAAGGACAAGGTCGCCCATTCCGCAAGTTCTCCCTGTCTCGGTGGACAGCGACAGCTTAAAACACACACAAACACACATACAAACACAAAAAAGCGAGATCTGACACCGATCGCTATGCAAATGAATAATAGTACGAGTACAACTGCAATCATGTTCATACAACGTCGTTCAGCGGCTTCTTTAGGGTCGGCGGTCTCCTCCTCGGCGGTCGCAGCCTCGATGAACCCCGTGGGGATGGAGGAAGAGGTTCCCATAGCTTGCTCGTTCGATTGAATTCGTGGCTGTTGGAAAATATGTCTGTCAGTTTGTGGGTAACTCACAACATAAGTATGGTTTGGTATGCGAAACACGAACAAAAAGCAAATACACGGGCGGTGCCTCTCCATGTGCTGCGTATCGTCATCAACATTCCAAAGCAATGGAACTTGTGACACCAAACAACGGATCGCGAAATGCAAATTTTCAACATCAGAAGCAGACGCAAATGCAACAAGAGATTAAAAGCTGGTGACATCGTCGGCCCACACTTACTGTTCAAACACGGTCAACGTCAGAGATTTCGCCCCATATTCCTCCTCTAACAGATATGCATATTCAAATGGTATTTTGACGTGAATGCCCTCGAAGAAACTGTCACGCAGTGGAAATATGTCTCGTTCCTAAAAAAAACAGGAGTTCTCGTCAGTCTCACCACGTCAAAAAAAAGAAGGAAGAGATCGAAACATACCAGATAATGATGTTTATCCTTACACATCAAAGCACCCTCTATACCTTCGGCCCTCGCCGTGTAGTTGGCGCGCACCGTCGAAATGTCAATAAAAAGGCCCGTCTCGGTGTCGATCCAACGTGCGTCTATAACGTTCAGTCTGTCCTCGACCCCGCGAATGGTGAAATGCGGATTGACTTCCAGCAGATACGTCCGGCCATTTTCGACGTGAGGCAGCTTGAAATGGTACTCGGTCATGTTGTAGTACCTTGCCAGGAAGGCGATGGTGTGCTCCGATACTTGTACGTCGATGTCCGAGTCCCAGGGCAGGATCTTTTGGTTCCACCACCAGCCCAGCAGCGTCCCATGCATGATCCACGTCTCGGCGCCAATGTCGGCCATGGTCGCCAGGAACGTCTGCATGAGAGCCGTCAGGTGCGGCAGCCGCTCCTCCTTGCCAATCTCTTTCGCGGCGAACCGTCCATCGTAGTGCGGGTGGAAGGTCGACTCGTGGAAGTACTTGTCCTTTGGATCACCTCTTTTCCCGCTCCGGTCTCGTTCCAGGTTCGTTCGAACATCGAGGAAGTCGGCGTCACACGCCACAAAGGGTAGCAGGAGGAGCTGGACTAGTAAGACGACCGCCAGGCATTGTCGGACCGCGCTTCGAAGGATCATGGCGTTTCTCTCCGGTCATAGGGAGTGCATTGTACACTGCAAAGTACAAGAGAGGCGTCCAAGAACTGTCAACCGGATGCTGGGTCCTTGCCCAGCAAGGAGAACAGAAAGAGCAGTCCCTCAGAGGCTAGCTTGTCGAAGAGTATGTTTGGTCGTGTGAGATGAAAGGGAATCAAGCGACGGCGGGCGGCGACGGCAGATCCGAATCAGCTCAGTTAGGACTCTGTGGTGTTGTTGGAAAGTCGCAAAGGAAATGATACAAGGCGGAAAAAAGTGATGTGAACAATAGTTATTGCTAGGTTGTACAGCAGGACAACGGCACACGCAGCCTGCTGGAAATCAAATCGAAGCTGGTGGCCCTATTCCAAGGCGGTGCAGTTGCGGCTGAATCCAAGCGAGGCGCCAATATATTGATTGGAGATGGTGCCGAAAAGTGACGAAAGCCCCCGGAATAGCGTCCGGAGCGTTCCCTGAGATAAGGCCCGGGAGTGCGGAAATAGCCTCGTGTTGGCAGGACTGGGCAGTGGGCAGGGAAGCGATATTCTTTGCAGAGGTGTTCAACACGGCCTGGAGGGATCAGGTCTGCGTGATACACAGGTGAGTATTATTATACCCGATACAAGGTTCGATCATGGCCATGTGTACTCTGTTCTGGTCTTCTCCTGGACAACCCGTCCTCCCCTCGCTCAAACCATGGCATACGCGTACAATCCCAATGCCCGTCCACCTCTGTTCCGTCCTGGTGGGTACTGGCCACTGCACACGGCTTGTGGATAACAATCCGGAGCCTACTTGCACCAAAAAGAATGGGCTACGAGTAGCGTCGCGTGCTTCTGCCCACCCAGTCTGTCACACAATCCACGAGTTGACACGACCCGATGAAGGGGGAACCAAACATGTCATGGTGATGCTCGTCTCCAGGAGATACGGTCGATCTACATTTCCTCCGACGACAGGTAAAAGGTCGTTTCATGATCCTTACATAGGTACGAGGTAATGAATTGGTCACTTCCAAGACTTCCCTACGGCCCTCCGATTCCGGAACGGGGCTACGCCTATGGGCCGCCTGGCAACCCCCCTGTGGGCTGCACTTGTGGCCTGCCGCTTGTGCGAATAGCGCCGCGTGCACCAGCAACAACAAGCTTTGGGGCTGCAAAGCTTGGTTGACTTAAGCGCCTCTTGGCTCCGTGGCTTTTTATCTGATGCGCGCCCAAGGGGCGAGGAGAAATACGCGAGAACATGGGCCTGCTTCGCATGAGCTTCCAAACCTCCACGCACGCACCAGTCCCCCCATTACGTCGACGCCGACGCTCCCAAACAATCGCTCCTTGGACTTTGCACCACGGCAAAGTCACATGCACCCTGCCTCATCTCTTTAGACTCTACGGCGCGCGACGCAATCTCCCCCGAAACATTGAAAAGGGACGTTGTGGCACTTTGGGGAGGGACAGGGCTTCAGACAGCCCTTCAACAAGACAAGACAACGCACACAAGGGTGACAGCTTTCCAGGCTACGGCCCCCCTTTACTAGCTACCTGACGACGACGACGAAGTCCTTCCCCCTCCGTCGGGTCATGCAGTCCCCCTCCCTATTCCTTGCTTATACCGGGCCAGTGCCCTCTCGCGACTGGTCTTATGGTCGACCATTGGTCTTGGATACCCGTTCGCCTTTGCGACCTTTTCATAGCCACGGTTGTATGGGTCGTGGATGCCCTTGTTGTCCTTGATCTCGGCGAGTTCGGGCACCCATCTGCGAATGTAGTCTCCCTGCGGGTCGAATTTCTCACTCTGAAGAAGGGGATTGAAAATGCGAAAGTACGGCTGCGGATCGACACCACAGCTGGCACTGAACCCCCACCCTCCGTTGTTCGACGCAAAGTCCCCGTCGAGCAGGTGTTCCATGAACCACTTCTCCCCCATGCGCCAGTCTATCAGTAAGTCTTTGGCGAGGAACGATGCTACAATCATTCGACACCGGTTGTGCATGTATGCCATGTGTTGCACCTGTCGCATGCCGGCATCAATTATGGGGAAGCCCGTCTTGCCCTCTGTCCATCTCTGGAATTGCTCAAGATCGTACTCCCACTCGATGTTGCTGTACTCGGGCTTGAAAGGTTTGTTCATGCTGCAGGAGAAAGTCGTCAGAAGGGTCATCTTCCCATTTATGCGAACACGCACTCACCAAATATACGGCCAGTGGCAGAGAACATGCTTGTAGAAATCCCGCCAAGCCACCTCTCCGATCCACATCGAATGACCCTGTTTTCTGTCGTCCGTCAACTTCTTGTTCGGCGCAGCATCTCGTGCTTCCCGCACTACCGTGCGCGCTGCTATTGTTCCAGCTGCCAGGTGCGGACTCAGAATGGACGTGCCGTTGCCCGAAGGGATGTTCCTCGTGTCATGATAAGATCCGACTCTGTCTTGGATGAACCTTCTCAGCCTCTCCTGGGCCTCGCGCTCTCCTGCCGGCCATAACGCTCGATACCGACCCTTCTCCTCTTCAGAGAGGCTTTTGGATGCAGGCGCTTCCGGTATCTGGCATGTGAACAGTTCGCCATACTTTGCTCTCGTGTTGGCTGGGTTCTGGGTAGGCGGCGCGTAGCATTCCAGTTCGTGTGGATGCTGATTCAGATACGCGCACCACTTGCGGTGCCACGGACTGTAGACCGACATCTGCCCACCAGCTGCCGTGGACAACTTTCCCGGCTCGACCACACAGGTGTCATGCACCACGTTGAACGAGATGCCGCGATCCAAGCACGATCTCACCAGGGACGCGTCTCGTCTCAGTTCATCCACTTCGTATTCCATGTTGCAGAAGACGTGCCGGGCACCCCAACCGTCGCACAGTTGCATCAGTCTGGACGGCAATGCCCGCCTCTTGTTGACCGTCTCAACGTACAAGGGTATGTCGAGTTCGGCCAGGTCGTCTTTGAGCGCCTGGAGGTTGCGGAGGATGAAATCCACCCGGACGGGTGCTGTGAGGTGGGCTTCAAAGTCCTGTGGCGAGACCAGGTAGAGGCAGATCAGCGGGATCCGATGTGTCTTTGCCTTTTCGCTCGCGAGATGAAGTGCCTTGTTGTCCGACGTCCGCGTGTCGCATTTGAACCAGTGCACCACGCACTTGTTCACGGGGATCTTGTCGCGCTCCGTCTGCGTCTCCTGTACGGCCTTGTTCAGCGTCTCGATGGGTCTTTCGATGCTGCCGGCGATGTATTCGCGCGCCCGGTCATTCGTCATCTCGGGAGGATAGTATTTGCGCAGGACAATGCCGTACTTGACCTCGTTCGCCGAGTCCTTGTAGCGTGGAGAAGGATGGTCGGTTTGAGACGTGCGTGGTCTCTTTTCCAAGCGCGCAGCAGCGACAGGCGCCGGCCCCGAGCCCGAATCAGCCCTCCTGTGCCGCTTGAAGTCTGGTGGCATTATTTGTAACATCTGATCGGGGCCTCGACCCTGCCCGAGGTGCTTTCTCTGGGGATCCTCGCAGGGTGCGTGTCAGAGTCGTAGACCATCAAGGCAGCTCGGCGACCACCAACATCAAAGTGAGATGCGCGTCTCCCAGCCACGCACAGGAGCAATGACAACTTTGACAGAAGTCCGGTGGACCGAGATGACAATGAATAACACCCCTTGCACCCAGCCTGGTGAGGCACAAAACAGAGAGGAAGCGATCATGATGTCACCGACTCCAGGTGACTACTTGGTCGATCCAGGCGGCGGATCTCGATTCTCTCCCACAATAGCTGGCTTGTCGATCGATCCATCGATCGGGGGCCCCTTCTGCACATGTCACTGCGGCGATCAGGGGAACTAACTAGTTACCTGTAGCCCAGATTGAAGTCTACCGCTTCCTTGCCAGATCATACATGTAGGATTTGACAATTGCAATGGCTCCCTACTCCCTACGGATCGAGTGACCTGCCCCGGTCACGCATCAAGTACGAAACACGCCTCTAGAGTTAGTTCAGTGTTGGAAAGTATGGAGACAATATCATTTACAATACATCTCAGAATGTGATCGTTGCTTTACCGTAGAAAGCATCATCAACTCCTCCTCCCCAGTGCTCGGTAGATTCGCAGATCCAACTCGTCCATAAGAAGCTTTTTTTTTATCCATGGACGTCTTCCCAGATTTCATTCTTACCTACTGGTCTTGGACATTCAAACGTAAAAAGTCGAGCCAGCCATCCAAGCTTCCAATAACTTGTCACGCCATGCGCCGTCGCTTCTCCATCCTTTTCGTGTGCGTGCTGTTTCCAGCAATCCTAGAGATTCCACCAAATCATGCGCCGAATGACAAAACCGCCCTTATCACGATATGACTTTTTGTTTTGCGAGGAAAAAAATATTACCAAGGGGATTACACCATTGTTCTTTGGTGAAGAAATGAGGGAGACAAACTCATCTCATGTTATGACAATGGAGACACATCGTCAGGGTCAATCACGTGTACATCTCCATTGTTGACCTTGGAGGGTAGCACAGGGTGACCATTCACTGCTGTTGAGGTGTTTAATCGAGGTACGGCCGTTGAGCTGCCTTCGCCTTCCTCTTCTGGTATAGTCGCACAGTATTTCTTCAAAACCTGTTTCAAGGCCGGTCTGCGGATGGGTTTGGCGAGGAAATAGTCCATCCCAGATGCCATGCACTCGTCCTCGTTGGACTTTTCAGCAAATGCCGTCAATGCCACAATTGGAGCCGAGAATCCCATTTCACGAATCAGTTTCGTTGACTGTATACCGTCAAGGTTCGGCATCTGCACATCCATGAAGACCAAATCGAATCGTGCTCCGCTGTGCATCGATTCTCGGACCTTGTCGAAAGCTTCTTGTCCATCTTTGGCAATGGTCACATCTGCTTATGTTAGAGGGAACCACATATCATACAGGTCGGTAGAGGAAACTCACCATAAACGTCCTCCAGGCGGAGCATGCGGAGTACGACTTCTTGATTGACCTTGTTGTCTTCGGCAACAAGCACTCGAACTTTCCGACCCTTTTCAACGGCTTCATTCTCAACCTTTTTCATTTCGTTGATTTTTGCCTCTCGGGACTCGCTTTTGCTCTCTTTCGCCACGTATGGCTGTGTAAAGCCGACAATTCTTGGTACATCGGCAAGGGAATCATTCCGTGTCGACCCGAGAGATGTCGAAGAGCCGTTGAGGTTGTTTGTAATGTCACCAGTATCGTGTAAAGCCTGCCCAACAAGACTGCTTGCTTTTGAGTGGGACCGGTGTGTCGAGGATGCCATTGAAGGTGACCGCTCCGACACATACCGCAGAGGAATGCGCATAGTAAACTTGCTTCCAACACCGACAGCGCTGTCTAAGGAGATGTCACCGCCCATGAGTGCCGCCAACTGAGCGCAAATACTCAACCCAAGCCCAGTGCCTCCGTATTTCTTGCTCAAGCCTAAATCGCCCTGGACAAAGGGTTCGAAGATTTTCTTCTGTTGTTCGGGAGGAATTCCCGGGCCAGTGTCCTCGACTTCAAATTCGAAGCTGAGATCTTTTGTGTTGATGGGTGGTGGCGACATGGACCTTTGCCGTTCGGCAACTTTGTGGATGTGTGTCGTGCCACCTGCTACGTTGATGCTGAGTTTCGATTCTTCAATTGAGGCGTTGTTATTGGTATGACCTTTCTCTTGGTCGACGCTATCTTGAGGAGACAGTGAGCTATCCGACATGCGAACTTTCTTGATACTAGAATTCCTCGACTTTCGCGAATTGAGAGATGACTTGCGAGCACTGCCTGCTCTACTGAGCTCGTGGTCGAACAAACCGGTACAGCGGACACGAACGGTCACGGAACCATGTGGCGGCGTAAATTTTAGACTGTTGCTGACAAAGTTCATCAGAACTTGCAAAATTCGGTTTTTGTCACCCCAAAGACACATATCTCGAACGCGGCCTGTACCACCAGGACCATATAGTTTGTCGCCAGAAAAGTCAGAAGCATCGCCAAATGCATCGCTCGTGCCTAAAAACAGGACTTTGAGGTCAACTTGAGCTTCCCGAGCCTGCTTTTCGAAAATCGGGAGTAGTTGAGTGCTCAAGTCGCTCAGCCTAAATTCGGCTTCATCAATAGACAGTTGTTGTCCAACTTCGTTTTTGCTGAATGTCAGGAGGTCGGTGAGTAGATGGAGGAGCAAGTCGCCAGACTTGTAGATTGTGTTGAGGGTTGAGCGGATTCTCCCCAGATCGTCTTCATTCATACAAACTGTAGTCAGTCCGAGGATACCATTCAACGGCGTTTTCAACTCGTGCGAAATATTCGCGATGAACAAAGTCTTGCTTTGATTAGCCGCCTCTGCAGCCTTTTTGCTCTTCTCGAGCTCTGCAGTGCGCTGTTTTACTCTTTCCTCCAGACGTTCGTAATGCATGACCAGCTCGTCTGACATTTCGTTGAAAGTCCGGGTTAGATCAGTTAGTTCATCGGTCACGCAATGTTTGCGTTCGGGTACCTTCCGCGGAATTCTGAAAATCCTGCGACCCCTTCGAGGGGTGGAAGTCTGTGAAGGTGGCCGGGATTTTGAGCGCTTGGAAAAAGCACCAAAGAAGCCCTCTTTCCTGGCAAGAGTCGTATCTGGCAACTCCCGAACGTCTTCGACCCCGTCGGCATTTGGACCGCTTGTTGAACTAGAGTAGGCGCTGGCATCGTCGGGCTGATAAGGCTCGACAGTCTTCGCTGTTGCGGCATACAGCTGTCGAATGGGGGTGATGGAGTAGTGTGCGACTGGAAAGATGACGAAGAGTAAAAATCCAGTGACACTAAAAACACAAGCAATGACAACGTTGCGTAAATGATTGATCGGTGCAACCACTTCTCCATGGGACCGCTCCACGAGGACAACCCAGTCGACCAGGGTATTGGAGATGGTAGCATATCCTACGGAAACCCTGTGGTTGTCCTCGTTGTGGGTGGAAATATATGCTCCGGCGTTATTGATCGCATCGTTATTTTTCGTCCACGCCGCTAAAACTGCTGGATATGATGACATCTTGAACGGTATAGTAGCGTTTTCAACACTTGCTCTAAGCTGATGCCGGTGGTCGGGTACAGAGTTGTTCAAAGGAGGGAGCACAAATCGTACCAATTCGTTGCTCGCTTGTTCCGGTGACGAACCTCGTATCTTCATGTCGAAATAGTTGTACGTGGTATCTGGACCTACAAGCAGCATCTCGCCTGAGGAACTCAAACCCTCGGGCGAGTTTCGAACATTATAGAGCATTTCGCAATTGACCAGGACAGTTAACCACCCCAATACATCAGACCGAGACGTGTTGTTGATGATGGCAACCGTCACCGACAAGAGCGAATACGACTCATTGATAGCCATAGGACCTATGAATAAGGGTGACCCTGGACTTATGGTTTCACCATCATATGACACGGTTGAATAATTTTTCCCCGAAACTTTGGCGCCGTAGGTTAGATTGGGATACAGTGAAGGCGGGTATCCTGGACCTGGATCGCCCAGATAGACATCGGAGCCATTGGTGTACTTGTAGGGTAGCTTGACGGGGGAGAGCCCGGCTGCTGTGACATTGAGGAGCGCATCGGCTGTATTCGAACCACCCTCGCCGACGTTAGGAAACAGTGACGCCTGCACCAGGAGGGAACCGTCCGCCAGGGCACCCTGCAGATCGCTTTGAGAGCGCACCCAGTTGTCATCGGACGTGTTACCATTGTAATATCTCCCGAAAGCGCTCTGGATCAAGATCCTCGTGGAAACCGCATTCACCTGCGACTGGTAGAGAACGAGGGAATTCGAAATTTGAGCTGCTTTGAGAGAAGCCGTTAATGACAACCCAGACAGTCGGATGCTCTTGATGAAGTTGTAGTTCTGGAACCAGACTGCGAGCGCAAGCACCATCACCGAAGTGAGAGAGCAGAAGAGAACAAGCAACGCAAGTTGCTCCCGTATGGAGATCCGCATAATGGCGGCTGGCTCGACTGGTACGGCCTTCGCATTTCAAACTTCAATGTTCAACCACGTCCATTCTCTTTGGTGTTGGCTGTGTCACCTTTGCATGCTTATAGGCGTGAGAAATGGGCTGCCACAGAGCCTGATGTGAGGACAAAGTCGCGTCGACCGGCGATCGGTCTCGGTGCGGTAAAGAGGGCTTGCCGGAGGAATGTGAGGAAGAAGAGTCGAGTCCTTTTCGAATCCAGGGCTTATACTCGTACCTCGCGGTGCGAATAGGAACTGTCCCTGTAGTTGGAGTGCGATCGAGAAGACAGCAACAGAAGCGTGATATCGACCACCACCATCTATCTGATGTCGGGGCAGTACTGGGCAGAGCGATTGAAGACGAGCAGAGAAGAGTAATAATGGCGATGATCGCCGGGGTCGAAGGGTTGACAACCCTAGGGAGTGGGTTCGCCGAACAACAGCAGGATGGCAATGTTTTAGCCGGGGAAAGCCAAAGCCGGACGACTACTGACCAGTGCAGCACACCATAGTCCCTACAGTACCTTCTGGACGTGGCTTTTCCCAGGCACCTTTTGTCACGGTTTCGGATCTCAATAACACCTACTATTGTAGTTAGCGGAAGTTAAAGCAGGGTAAGCCGCCAGGTGGCCGACAAGGCCTGGACTTGTCGAGCCCGTTCAATCAAAGATCCCCGACATTATGCATGACACCGTGAGTGGTAAGTCTCATGCCACCGCTCTAACTTATTTTACAGCCACGAGGTGTTCCAACACAACAAAGATCTCTTACAAGTGCTGGTCGTTGTGGGAAACTTTGAACGCCGTGAAGTCTTTGGTAGCCCAGGAGCGAGCAAACCTCTTCCGGCCAGGCTCACTAGGGGCGCTCCACTGTTGTGGTGTTATTCAGAGGCTGCTGTTGTTGTTACTCGTTACCCGGGGCCGCTGGCAAAACGCAAGATATCGGCCATGCTGTTACCAGTTGGAGGCTGATTCAGTGGAGGGCACCATCGTCGAGAAGAAGCGTCGATTGGATGCGCCGCCGCCACCACCACCCGCACCACCAGCAATCGCTGCTTGTCAGTTGAGAGTCCGGTCCCCAAGCGCCGAGGATGAATTTCCCGCTCCCTTCGAGATTGGCCTCTTGCGAACTAGGCGAGCTCCACCAAAATTCGCCTCAGTACGGAGTCCTGGTACAGTAAGTACAGTACATTGTACGAGTACAAGGAGAGAGTACCCTGGGCCTTCCGAGACACTGTTTCCGTGGGGTCTCGACATCCTTCCTGCCCGAAGGCTTCAGTGAGGTCCATAGGGATACCCTTGAAGAGAGGAACCGGCAACATACAATGCAAAGACTATGGCGGCACTGGGGGCAAACTCAACCACGTTCAGCTCATGGTTGCCAATGCGCGAGTTTGACGTCCACCAGGTATAGCCAGTGCCCGTCGGTGTCCGTGTTGGGACTGACCACAAATGCACACCTGTGCCAAAAAGGCGCCATACCAAACTATACGCGATGCTGCGACGCAATCTTGTATTGCCAAAACCACATACTCGTATCTTAGGTTTAAAGCCACTGCTCGACTATGAACTCAAGGTACACGCCCGACTGAGCTTGGTGAACCCTGAAAGGTACATACTATCAGTGCTGCTGTGGAAAGCCAAGCAGAGAACCACGGCTGGAGTGGCATCTTTGCAGCATGAATATCCCCATAGCCCAATTTTGTGGGTAAGATGATACTCCGTAAGGCATGCTACGAGAATTTGGCGGTGAAGCCAGCACCAAACCGTAGAAATACCCTCCATGGAACGCTCCGCCAGACAAGACTTTCTACTCCTCTTTTCCTCGACACGAGATACAAGATACAAGATGGGGTATAGAAGATGGTGCAACGAATGCAATCGTCGCCGGAAGGCTCATTCTTGACACGGGTTGGGTTTTCGAAAAACAATCTCTGCGTCACCACACCTGCTGAGATGATGACTGTGTGGTCACTATCTGTGATCTGTCATACGCTGGCCCTCCCTCCGAGACATTCTGTGTCCTTCAGAGGTAAGTTCTGAGCGCTGACGCCCATAAGGATTTTTGGGTGAGAGGCCGGGGCTTTTTGTTCATGGCCATCCGTCATGCAGACACCCCCAAATCTGCTCCAGCTGCGCCGTTTTCCCCGCTGCGCCTGGATCAGCCTTGTGGCGTGTTTTCGGTTCACTTTCGCAAGTTCGCCTCGACTCGTGTCGTGTTTTCCTTCCAACAATGTCGCTTGACGTCTGACGACTTCGTTCGATTTTTTGGTGTGGTGTTTCTTGGATGCCGTGTTCTCCGTTGGACGTTTCTGCACCTTGAAGTTTGGGATGGTCAAAATGGCCGAAACAGGTACGTCATTAACAAGGCACCTCGAGTCACGGTCTGATCCGTTCGTCGCAGGCACCATCGCTTCAATCCTCGGGGTCGCAGGGGCCGGTTTCAGGCTGTCTCTCATTCTCAACGCCATCAGCTGTGAGATTGTCAATGCCGGCTTCGAAGTCCACGGCATATCCAAGGGAGTGACTCTATTCTCCACGATGCTCAAACAAACCGGCGTGGTCCTCCAGGCGGCGGATTCAGTCCATTCCAACGAAGCAATCGAGACTGCGAGGTCAATAGCGGATGAGGGCACTCGAGTCTTTGATGAAATCCACGACATGTTGGATCGCTTGGGCACCAAATCCAGCGACGGGAATGCTACACCCAGTCTTCAGCAGAGATTCAGATGGTGTTTCAAGAAGAACCGAGTGACATACTTAATGGCGCAGCTGGAGAGTCTAAAGTTGAGCCTGGCAGTCATGCTGCAGGTTATCCAGCTGGGACAACTCATGGCATCCACTTCCCGCAGGTGCGTGGTCTCCCTGACTCCTTGAAGACATTATTCTGACGCAAAGCCGTGTTGTAGAGATCCTCCCGAAGAAGTCGCAGTGAAGACGGAAGCAATCAAGCAAGAACGATTGGAGGCACAGAACGCTGTCATTGTTCGCTACTGGCAGATGAGTAAGATGGACCGTGTCTTTGAAGCATCAAGGAGAGAAGAGGAAGATGATCGTCGAGCCAGCATCGATAACGAGGCAGCCAAGGATGATGAATTGAAGCTGGTGTCAACAAATGAGTCGGTTTCCACATACGACCCACCTCCGCCAGAATATGCACCCTCGAGTGCGCTGATCAAACTCCCGGTGTTTTCTCTCGGTGAACTGGATCAGACTCTCCACAAAATCAAGGGCTCGCCGAAAGAGATGATTCAGGTCTCGGATCAAGCTATTGATCCCCTCCTCGAACGCTGGACCAACTGGCGTGAAGTCAGGGAAAGGCGACATCAACGTGACTCTGGCGGACGGTACGCGCCGTCGGTGCAGCACCTGAATGAGGAAGATGAAGAGATGCCTTATCACGAACGTTTCCGAGAACGGGATGACATTTCTCGGGGATATTATCTTGAGGGAACTACCACAGATTGGAGAAAACCCAACTCTTCGGCAGCACGACATGAGGCCTACCGGAGGAGGAAACGATATGAGAATTACCAGCCTAGTGTGAGTGCTGCTAGCAGCGATGTCGAGGATTCTCCTGGAAGCGCCAGCTCTAAAAGAAGAGTTGCTCGGCACCATGTCATTGATTCCAGCTCCGAATCATCAGCGTCAGAGGCAGACGTTGCGAAGCCCAAACCCCGTCGGCGAAGTAGTGGCGCGGGACACGTACAAGAGCGCAGGATATCGATCCCCGAAGGTGCTCCAATCACGCATGCACATACTACCGTCCAACCTCCTACATGGGCGACATCTAATTCCGCAAACAACACAAACAGGCCTCTATCCGCAACACCAGGTCAATCGACAGCATCCGGCCTACTCTCCCCGGCCTATCATTCTCCTGGGCATCGCCCTTGGGCATCTCCGGATCAGAACATGGGACACCACAGCCTATCCACGCCCATCCCTGCCCTACATACAGCCAACAACGCGCCGAATCCCTATTCTAATTACTCGACATATGGGAATGCCGTATACCCCCAGTACCCAGTTCAGTCTCAACTACACCCCCCTTCACCATACCTACCACCATCAAGTCCGCAGTCAAGATACTTGCAACAACCAACGAGCCGGATGGGTTTGCCACCACGACCTGTCTCTCAAGACGGTAAGCAAGCACGGTCACCCTCCCGTCTATCTTCACATAGCGCGACGCCGCGATCACACGGAAGAGGTGACGGCGACAAGCGCCATGCCAAAGAAAAATCGACGAAGCAAAACCTCAAAGAGAGTGCTACCAAGGGCTTGCTTGGAGCGGGGGCAATTGCAGGTTTCTTGGAAGCTCTAGAGGGCCTCAGCCTCTGAGCGAGATTTACGTGACCTTCTGTAGCCGTTTCTCTGTGATGCCAGCCACGACGAAATGATTTCGATGATATAGTTAATATGAAGAGTTGAAATACACATGCCTTAACGAGGATTGCACGCTTAAGCCAGACTCTCCCTAATTACCATATACCAAGTCTTCTCTATGTCCGAGTTGTTCTTCCGCCTACAGCAACTGGGCTCCCTCTGTCCCATCGCCTGAGTATTGACCGCTTCCTGGAGGGCGCTGGCCACGCCCACCAATCTGCCAAGGTCCCCAGGGACTCAGGAGCACCCTGTCGGACTGATACAATCCAAATGATCTCCATCATGCGATGGCGCTGTCAGCACAACCTCATTACCAGGTTGCGTCATTATGCGGATCAGGACCAGGCTCCCGCTTGCGTGACGATCTGGCGCTCTTAAGCTCAGATCTGAAACATAACTGGCATCAGCCCAAAGGCTGGGGTAAAAGATGTGAGTTTCAAAAACCGACAGGGATAGTACTTGTACGGGCATGGGCTCTCCAATTTCCGGAAGCCACGCTTTTTTTACGGGCGGAGGGAGTATAATGGCGAGATGCAGTTGTCAAAATACCTGCTTGAAATGCTAGACACGCGGTGATGTTGTATACATGGGCACGGAAGGTTGAAGACGAGAATACAAAAGGACGTGGGTGCCGCAAGCAGGCTTTGCATTCCTGTGCATCTAATAGCCCATAGCCGACTTGGAGAGCTGACGACTCTTCCGTCCAACAACTCGTGACATTATTGTGCAAAGTGGTACAAATGTTACTCGTAGTTTAAACAAGGGTCCAAAAGTTGTGTCCTGTTTTAATCCGGCTGTCTGAAATACCCAAAAGCTTATGCACGGGCAATACGACGTTGGCAATAACTTTTCTCGGAGGGACTTTTAGTTTGAAGTACAACCGGTGCTGCACAACCGTCCTCGTAAAGTTCCACTCCCGCACGGCTACCAAGGTGTGACAAGGTCGTCAGTGGCTTAACCCAGCCAGCGAGTGTAGAGAAGGCGTTGGTAGGCCACGTGCGCAAATGTGAGAATAATGCGGACGGTGTAAGCAGGTATTGTATACAATGACACGAATGGACGGCGCAGGAAGCGAAGTGTGCCATAACCCACAACCCATGACCACCCAGCTCACCTTTCAAGGAGACCAAGAAAGAATGCCTCGAGGACAGTGAAGCAGTGGCGCATCGAGGAGACAGCAATGACGAAATGGTGCAGGGCGGCTAACTAACTAGGGAGACTCGCTGCGTGGAGGAGGAGGAATCAATCACAGAGAAATTCGAGCTAATTTTCCCTGTTCGCATAACCAAGTCACTAGCAATGGAAAGGACGAGGACGAGGACGAGGACAGAGAAGCCATATACAGAGCACCGCCTAATAGGGGACTAACTTAGGTGTGCGAACATCCAATGCCTCGACTACCCGATAGATGGGGCTGTTCGGGATGATAAACATTCCTCGACTTCTTCGTCAGTAGTTACAATTCAGTTCACTCTGACCCGTCTCGCTCGATCTTCTTCTTCTCCTAGGAACCCAGGAAACCTTCATAGTCTACTCAGACGAGTACACGTAGTGTTCCCATCTGTGCTTGGTGGAAAAATCCAAAAAATCCATCCACTGTGGCGGTCCTCTCACAGACACGGTCCATACCCGTTGAATCCGTGACATGCGTCCTCCCACACCACGGTCCTCGCCACTGGTCAGGACATTTGGATGGAAAACCCGGGCCACGACCGCAGCTGGTTGGAGATGTGGTGAAGACCAGCCCCGCTGGCCCCCCTGCGTTGTCTTTTAACTGCGGCTTGACTCGCCCAACCTAAGACCAATATTCAACCGGGAGCTCAATTACGGGGGCGGCCAAAGAAAGGGTCCTTTGCTGAAGTTTCTGACCCCTTCGGGCGGTGATCTGTCAGGAGAGAGAGGGTGTGAGGGTGTGAGAGCGGGCTCCCTTGCCCTTATCACCGCCGCGCACGGCTGCTATGTACTCGTAGCCTGCAGTGCCGTCTTTAGGTACGTAAAGCTACTGTAGGGAGGCCACTAAGTAGGTTTCCTCCCCACCTACAAACAAACCACAGGACACGTCTGAAGACCTTCGCTTGCGCCATCATCTCTACTCCGTTTCTTACTGTTGCTCGAATCATTCTCTATCCTAATCGAGGCCCAAAACCTGCCGTGGAGGACCTGTAGGCCGACGGTGATCTGAGATCTCTTCTGTGATTGCCCTTCCGTCTATCAATCTACAATCACCCTCATTTCGCCCTTCTGCCATCCCGGCGTCTCTGTTTCCCACGCCCCCCTACTGTCACCCGGCTCGCCTAGCGCAGTTTGGCATCCCACCTACGTGCCCAAGCCTACCAATTGTGCATTGTCGACCTACGTTCTTTCGGAGATTGATCCATCGCATACCATCCTACCTAGCTCTCCTCTTGCTCGTCCTGCCAGCGTCGAGGCTCGCATCAGTCTCCGCGTCGTCGCCTGTGTACCCGGCCTCGCCAATGCCTTGACTGGCTTCTTCCGCCTGAAGAACGAGTACCCAGCGATTCAAAGCCTTCTTCGACATACCCGCGACCCTACGATTCCCATTGAGCAAAGTGGCTCTGCGGCCGTTTTGCCTCCGCTGCTGGACGCAGCCGAAAACTCGAGCCCTTTGGCACATTGACAACGCTTGCCACGACACTGTCGCTTCGACGCCTCATGAGGAGGAACAATCCCTAGAGACGTCTATACCGTCCATGTCTCGCCCGGACGAGACATTCCTCGCTGCTGCGGCCATTCTTCGTGGGTTGGCCAAGGGCTCTACCACACAAACCTCACATACCAATGGCTTAAAACTTCCACCCTACAGCCTTCCCGGGGAAGACACGCCGTCCAAGGATGAATTCGAGGCGGAGATCGCAGCCTTGGCTCGAAGGATACACTACCTCGAGTCGCGAGCAGACGTTGTTGGCCGCTCTCTGCCAGATACGCCAGGTGAATTCCAAGGTCCCGCCTCACCTGGGTCGCGGCTCTCCGAACCTCGCGGCCCTCTTGGCGAGTCGTATACTGACTCGACGGCAGCCGCGTCTGAACGACCCACCTTTGTTCCCCCCCAATCCAAACGCTCTGCGCAAATTCCCACCAGGGAACCGTTTGCTTCCGCGGCCACGGTGAGCGAGGATGATATCAGTATATTGAAGGAGCACGTTGAGAAACAGGCCGAACAAATCAGGAGTCAGCGTGAAACTATTGCAGAGATCAGCCGTGGTCTTCGCAATTCTGAAGAGCAGGCAAAGCAAGCATTTATGCGGGTGGAGAACGAAGATGTCTCGCTTCTAGAAAGAGAATTACGCAAACATCAACAAGCAAATGAGGCGTTCCAAAAGGCGCTTCGTGAGATCGGTGGCATCATAACTCAGGTCGCCAATGGCGATTTGTCCAAACGCGTTCAAATTCAAGCAACTGAAATGGACGATGAAATTGCTGCATTCAAAGTAACCATAAATACCATGATGGATCAATTGGAAATATTCGGAAGCGAGGTGACTCGCGTCGCACGGGAGGTCGGCACCGAAGGGATATTGGGCGGTCAGGCCCAGATAAGTGGAGTGCATGGTATCTGGAAAGAGTTGACCGACAACGGTATTTTATGTCCTTCGTGCCCTGTGATGCGATACTGACCAAGCATGTAGTGAACATCATGGCCGCAAATCTGACAGATCAGGTCCGAGAAATCACGACAGTCACAAAAGCTATAGCACGTGGTGATTTAAGCCAAAAGGTGCAGAGCCGCGCCAAAGGTGAGATCTTTGAGTTGCAACATACCATCAATACCATGGTGGACCAACTGAGGACATTCGCCACTGAGGTTACCAGGGTGGCCAGAGATGTCGGCACGGAAGGCGTCCTGGGCGGTCAGGCTCAGATTGAAGGGGTGCAGGGCACGTGGAACGAACTTACGAAAAGCGTAAACGCCATGGCAGATAACCTAACCACCCAAGTCCGAGATATCGCTACGGTCACAACGGCAGTGGCTAAGGGTGACCTTACTCGAAAAGTGACCGCAAATTGCAAGGGCGAAATCCTCCGGTTGAAGATTACCATCAATAACATGGTCGATCAGCTCCAACAGTTTGCTCAGGAAGTGACCAATCTTGCAAGAGAAGTCGGCACAAATGGTGTCCTTGGTGGGCAAGCCACCGTCCATGATGTTGAAGGGACATGGAGGGATCTCACAGAAAACGTCAACGGCATGGCCATGAATTTAACAACACAGGTGCGAGAGATAGCCACGGTCACAACCTCGGTCGCCAACGGCGACCTGTCAAAGAAAGTCACCGCTGATGTCCAAGGAGAAATCCTGGATCTCAAGGTTACGATCAATTCGATGGTTGACAGGCTCAACACATTTGCCTTTGAAGTCAGCAAAGTTGCGAGAGAAGTTGGTACCGACGGGACACTTGGCGGTCAGGCAAAGGTTGATAACGTACAAGGGAAATGGCGCGATCTGACGGACAACGTCAACACTATGGCTTCGAATTTGACCAGCCAGGTACGAAGTATTTCAGAAGTCACCCAAGCTATTGCTGCCGGAAACTTGGACCGCAAAATCGAAGTTGAAGCTCAGGGCGAGATCCTTACGTTGAAAGTCACCATCAACAATATGGTCGACCGGTTGGCCACATTTGCACATGAACTGAGGAGAGTTGCTCGGGACGTAGGTGTCAATGGCAAAATGGGCGGACAAGCCAATGTTCACGACGTGAATGGGCGGTGGAAAGAGATCACTGAGGACGTCAACACCATGGCCGAGAATCTGACTGCCCAAGTGCGCGCGTTTGGAGAGATCACGGATGCCGCCACCGAAGGCGATTTTTCCAAGTTGATCAGTGTGGAAGCCTCGGGTGAAATGGACGAACTGAAGCGAAAGATCAATCAGATGATTTCCAACCTGAGAGACAGCATTCAGAGAAACACGGCAGCTCGAGAGGCAGCCGAACTAGCCAACAGAACCAAGTCTGAATTTTTGGCCAACATGTCTCATGAGATCCGGACTCCTATGAACGGCATCATTGGCATGACGCAGCTCACACTCGATACCGACGACTTGAAGCCGCACTCGCGCGAAATGCTCAACACCGTCCACAATCTGGCCAACAGTCTGCTCACCATCATTGACGACATTCTTGATATTTCCAAGATCGAAGCGAACCGGATGGCGATCGAGGCTATTCCGTACACCATCAGAGGCACCGTCTTCAATGCGTTGAAATCACTAGCGGTCAAAGCGAATGAGAAGACACTCTGTCTGGCTTTTGACGTCGACAACTCGGTCCCCGACTATGTGGTCGGGGATCCCTTCCGGCTGAGACAAATTATCCTCAACCTGGTTGGGAATGCCATCAAGTTCACCGATCAGGGAGAGGTCAAGGTCACCATCAAAAAGTCCAAAGATCTCATATCTAACTGTGCCCCCGACGAATTTCCTTTCGAATTTGTTGTCTCTGACACTGGCATCGGTATACAGTCTGATAAGCTGGACCTTATCTTCGACACATTCCAACAGGCAGATGGCTCGACGACGAGAAAGTTTGGTGGTACGGGGCTGGGTTTGTCCATCTCCAAACGCCTCGTAAACCTGATGGGCGGTCAAGTCTGGGTTACCTCGGATTTTGGCCACGGAAGCGAGTTTCATTTCTCTTGCATTGTCAAATTTGCAACTGAAGACATCAGCGTCATCAGTTCGCAGCTGTACCCTTTCCGCAAGCATAAGGTTCTTGTCGTAGACAAGGGCACGTCGGCGTTTTTCAAGAAAGTCCCAGTGATGATTGAAGAGCTCGGCCTGCACGTCTCTGTCGTGCAGGACGAGCTCAACATACCTGATCCGCTGTATGAGAAGAAGGCCAGATCTGTCGACGGGTACGACGTGATTGTCATTGATCGGGTCGAAACGGCTTACAAGCTGAGAGAGTTCGACAAGTTCAAGTACATACCCATGGTGCTACTGAACTCGACCGTGTCCATCAACCTGAAGACCGTCTTGGATCTGGGCATTGCATCCTACATGACGACTCCATGCCAACTAATCGACCTCGGCAATTGCATGATTCCAGCACTGGAAGGCAGATCCACCCCTATCATCAAAGACTACAAAAAATCATTCAATGTCTTGTTGGCTGAAGACAATGAAGTTAACCAGAAAGTAGCCATCAAGATCCTAGAGAAATACAACCACGTAGTGACGGTCGTCAGCAACGGCCTGGAAGCGGTCAATGCTGTCAAGGAGAATCGCTTCGATGTCGTCCTGATGGATGTCCAGATGCCTGTCATGGGAGGATTCGAGGCTACCCGCGAGATCCGGCAGTTTGAAAAAGAGATGCACCTGCCACGAACGCCCATCGTGGCCTTGACTGCACATGCTATGCTGGGAGACCGCGAAAAATGCATCCAGGCTCAGATGGATGAGTACCTCTCCAAGCCGCTGAAGCAAAACTTGCTGATGCAAACCATCCTGCGTGTGGCTTCAGATCGGGTGACCGACATGTTCAACAAACATGCGCGAACAAAGTCAACCGCGACCAGTGAGACGAATCAAGCTTCTCAGCAAGCAGCAGCTTCCGCGAGGAAGGCCGAAGCGGCATCATCGAACTCTCTGAGACCTGCCTTCACTGAAAGGTCTTTCACGACCTCTGGGCCTGTCAGTCATGGCAGTGCTGCGAGCCCATCGACAGCCACAGACGGTGATCCTGATCCGATTGCGGTTGCTAATAGTGTACGTTCAATATCATGGTCTAGCTGAAATGGGATATCGCTGACTGGGTGTCTAGATGCTGTTGAGATCTCATAGTTCGTGAGTAATCGCATGACACCGGGGCATGGGGATCATCACCTGGGCCTACAGCTGCAGGTACGCATCAAGAGCGTGTCGCCACCGTGCGGTGTTGGAGTTATTCAGTTTTGCGATGCACTTGAGGAGCATGGGAGAATGGGCACTCGCGGATATCGTTTGGTTATGTTGCCTTTTTGATCTGATGGGACGGTGTCATTACTTTGGATATGCAAGGACTATAGGGAGCCGCGATTGACGTCGTTCTGAAAGAGAACATTATTGTCATGTTCTGCTCTGGGTTGGCTGGAAGGTGTTGTTTGCGCCGCAGAATGAGTTGAACGAATCCGGGTCGCACTCGTAGTAGAGCTGATAAATCGCTCATACCGAACTTCCTTTCCCTGTCAACAAGAATGTAAAGACTCCGCTAGCCCGAATGAGCCCCTCCCTTGCGCCCATCAGATGGCAAAGCGTCCAGTAAACAGTTCAGGACACGGTGACTCGGCCAGTCCAGAAGCTTTAGAATTACGGGGACTCGGCTGAGAAGGTACCGGAGCCGACATGCTACGATACATGACACCAGATACAGAGGGGCGAGCGTGACCAGACCGACGCCCTCCCCACGGGTCAACTCCCATTGTTTGCACTGTTCTACAACCACTTTACGGAGAATTTTCATTTTCCATGAGCGCATACACCCATTGCGCAGTAGAACCGGTTGATTCGGGTAGTCCTCACTGAAAAAAATCCGCGATGGCAGCGTTGTCAACGAACAAAAACATAGACCATGCTGTATGAGCGACTGGGGGGGGTTGTGTCGGCCAGTTCGAAGAGGCCCCTCTTTTTCCACGACCTTACGGCCGGTGGCAGCAAGTTGCTTCAGTACATGGCATTACTCGTGTCATGCGTGGCAGACTGTAGGCGAGTGCAAGCGGATCTCATATCTGCTCGGGGGCGATGAAGAAGAACTTCGACAGAGGTACAAGATTCTGCAGCCAGACTTACTGTAAAACACCAACTGGGGTGGGTATACGGTGTGGTATACAAGTACCTGATCGTAGGCTAGTGAGGCCCGACTGGTCATAATGGGGATACAATAAGCCGCATACCACATCAGGCCCACTCGCCCACGATTTTATTAGCCCCATCGACAACCATGAGTAGTAATTGCTTTGAACACGATACGAAGGCCGATACGAAGCCGCGTCTTTGTGTTGCTCGCCTCCTCCTCCTCCTCCTCCTCCTCCTCCTCCTCCCTTTGGACTATTACAAGGCCTTCTACGCAGCCGTCGCTCCACGGTGTTGTCCTGAGCTACGTTCACAAAACGGCGCCAACCGCGATGACCTTGATGTAACCTTCTGCGGCCAGCGCCATGGAATCTTCGGTGCCAGACGAGCCCGCCTCGCGGTCGACCCAAGATGTCCCGATTGTCGATGACTCGAAACGACCTCCTGTGCCTCGCCTGAATCCACGAAGTTGCATCACCTGTCGGCGACGAAAAGTCCGGTGTAACAAGCAGGATCCATGCGCAAACTGTGTAAGAGCTGGGATAGAATGTATATTCCCTGCGCCGGGCAGGGCACCCCGAAAATCCAGGAAGCCACCAGATGCCGAGCTCCTGGCACGGCTGAAGAGACTGGAAGGCGTCGTCAACAGCCTGGGTGCTCAGGTAGATGAGCATGGCATTGTCTCGCCGACTGTGGCAGGGACGGCAGACATTCGTGCCCGCTCGTTCGCTGATACTCGCGTCGCCGACTCGCCAAGCTCGGAGCGCTCAGATTCCAAAAGACAGTCGATCGATAAGAGCTTAGGTCGGTTGGTGATAAACGAGGATCGCAGCAGATACGTCAGCAATACATTCTGGACAGGCATGAGTGAGGAGGTGCGTGACTTCTGGAATCTCGGGCCCCCCTCACACTGACACTATATCTAGATCGCCGAGATGCAGGACTTGCTGGATCTGTCCACAACCGATGAGGAGGACGAAAGCAACTCGCCTGTGCAGGACCGCCAGACTGGGAGCCATCAAGGCTTCCTCTTTGGCTACTCCTCCATCAAGCTCGATTTGAGAGAGTTGCACCCGAGTCCCAGCCAGATATTCATCCTGTGGGAAGTCTTCAAGGAGAATGTCGACCCGGTGGTGCGCATGCTTCATCGCCCAACCGCCAGAACCATTTTGATGAATGCGGCGAGCAGTCTTGATCGAGTGTCAAGACCTGCGGAAGCCTTGTTGTTTTCCATATACTACGGGGCAGTGGTGAGCATGACCCATGAACAGTGCCGACAACTATTGGACGAGGATAAGGAATTGCTACTCAAGAGATACCGCTTCGCGACAGAACAGGCCTTGGCTCGGGCGGACTTCCTTAACAGCTCGAGTCTGATGTGTCTGCAGGCATTTGCTTTCTTTCTGGTGTTTGTGAGGCACGTTGACGAGTCTCGTTCAGTATGGGCTCTGGGAGGCCTTGCAATTCATTTGGCGCAATCACTGGGCATCCACCGCGACGGGACCAATTTCGGACTCAGCCCCTTCGACACAGAGATGAGACGACGATTATGGTGGCACCTGTCTCTCATGGATAACAGAGCTGCGGAGGATCACGGCACAGACCCTACCTTCAGCGAACAATTTTACGATACCAAACTTCCCATGAACTACAATGATGATGACATCTATCCGGGCATGAAAGAGTACCCGCCCGAAAGACAGACTGCTACTGAAATGACCTTCTGCCTGATCCGCTCGGAGCTCAGCATCTTGCCACGGCGGCTCAATTTCACCGCTCCGGGTGCAATGCCTGGTCAGACGCAAGAGATGACCCTGGAGCAGAAAGAAAAGATGATCGACGAATGTCATCGGCATTTGGAGGAGAAGTATCTTCATTACTGCGACCCCAACGTGCCCATACATTGGGTCGCGGCCACAGTGGCGCGACTCATTCTAGCTAAGATGTGGCTATCCATCCACCACCCGCGCTCGTTTGGCTCACCGACAGGCGACGCATTGTTGCCGCAGGAAGTCCGGGATCGTGTCTTCATCACATCCGTAGAGGTGCTTGAGTTCACGCATTTACTGGAGCAGAACGAAAAGACGGCCAAATGGGGTTGGTTCTTCCGTACTTACATGCAATGGCAATCGGTGGCATTTGCGCTGTCGGAAATTTGTGCCAGACCACCTGGCCCTGAGGTTGACCGAGCATGGAGGGCGGTTGAAGCAGTATACGACGAGAGAGTCATCAAGAACTCCAAGTTCCAGAGGGGCATGTTATGGAAACCACTGCGGCATCTGATGGCCAGAGCCCAAGAGCTAAGAAAGGCTCAACAGGCCGCTCGGGCGGCAGAAAATGATACCTTCTTCAGAGACGTAGGAAGCTCAACAACAGTGGAAACGTTTACACAGGACTATCCCGACAACGTGGTTTCCCTCACGTTGGATGCATTCAGCATGGGGCTTGACGAGCCCTTTTCGGCAGATGTGCCAGTGCAGCCGATGACTTCGGGTTCGCCCCAAGGTACAACGGCCATGCATGCAACAGCTGCTGGGACCTTCTCACAGGATGGGTCCAGTGATACGAGTTTGACGCCTGGACAATTGTCGCTTTCCACTAATGAAATTCTGAAGTTTGGGTGGTCTCCTTCGTTGGGCGATTTCGCAGGCCGCCAGGAGCCATTTCAACGCTTTTTTATGAATGTCCAGGAAGAATGGTTCTGAGAATGGAATTCTCGATGTGTACTCTTCTCAGATTCTTGCAAGCAGAACCCAACAATCGATTTCTCCGAGAATAATACGCATCAATCGTCTACGGACAAGCAGACTTCATTCGCGCTCCTTCACCAAGGGGAAGCGAGAAGCAATGGCTACTGCCAAAATCTATTTCCAGGCCCATCGATCTAGAATCTGGCGGCCTGGGGAGGCTTGGTGTATAGTAAGCGCTGGTGGCGCCCACAATGTCCTGTACGAGGCGCGTTGACAATTCAAACGCCTGTGGTTGGTTGAAGGTGTCTGTTCCAAAGGGGCTGACAGGGGCTATGAAGCCTAAGCGACTTTGCTGAGGCTCCTAAAAACGCCCCAAGCTTTTCGGAGGCCGTTCGTTAGCGGGAAATCGGTATCTCTTATTGGGATTGATAGGCATGCAATCTGGTGCCCGGTGGGTTTTTCAAGCACCACCACCAACCAGGCACAGCCACAAAAAAAGGACATCCCCTGGCTCTGGGGGCAAGGGACTCTACTCCACTGTGTAAACATGGCCGCAGCTGTCATTGCACGGAGTACAAGTGTTTTGGCAGCGGCTGATCAACGGAGCGATCGAGACGCCCTCGTCGTCCCCAGGTTGCACAAAGCCTGAAACATTCTCTGCTCCAAAGAAGACGTTCTTGCCGCCTGCAAAGACGTCGACTCTCCTTGTTCGCCTTTCTGACGCTCCTTCCCCAGCCGGTCAGAACCCGACGCGTTTCGCAGAGTATTTTGCGGCCATCTTCGCCTGAATCCTCGGAGGTCATTTGGATTTCTGCTCCAAGTACAGAAACGTTGCTGCACCATTCTCCTCCGACTTCTACGACGTCTATTTCCCGTAGAACCGGCCATGTCACAATCGAACCATGCCCGGGTACGGGGTCTGGCTGCCGCCTTTCTCTTAACCAGTGAGTCTTTTCCAGCAGCGCCATGAAATCCCTTCCAGAATTTCGAGCTGACTTTCCTATTCTCAGCATTGGTAGATGCTGCACAGGCCGCTGTTCCCTCCGCCACGTACATTGGCATGGGAACGTCTCCCAGATCGAACGACAATGTCACGGTCTCGGTCAATGTCCCTGACAATAGTACCGACACCCTTTTCTACCACTTCTCTGCGCCTTCGACCCAGAAATGGGCAGCCTTTGGATTTGGAAGCAGGATGAAGGATTCACTGATATTTGTTACATACGCCTCGGAGAATGGAAAAAATGTCACGGTCAGCCCTCGACTAGGGAAGGGACACTCGATGCCACAGCACACGGACGAGGTAAAGGTCGATGTGCTGGAGGGAAGTGGCATCATCAATGATGTCTTTGTTGTCAACGCGAAATGCACAGGCTGCCGTAGCTGGGATGGTGGCAGCGTTGATGTTGACAGCGACGATCAGGACATGATATGGGCATTGGGACCAGATGGAAGCTTGAAATCGGATGACGTCTCGGCTTCCATCAGCCAACACGGAGAGTACAACTATTTCGACCTCAATCTCAGGGATGCCACTGGGACTGGAGGGGTTCCCAGTGTATCTGAAAGTACTACCACCGATGACGACTTCCATGACGGTCCTTTCGACAGCGACCACGCAAATGCGGGTATTGCTTTCCACGCTTTCCTCATGGTTTCTGCATTTTTGATCGTCTTCCCTGCTGGCTACCTGCTCTTGCGTATTCTCAACAATGTTGTAGTACACTGGGCAACACAAACATTCGCTTTGCTTATGGTCTGTGTGGGCACCGCTGCTGGAATCGGTCTCAGTATCAGGCAGGATCTGGTAAGTCTTTTGGAACCTTGTTATGGCTGCTTCCAAATTAACTAACCTGAACTCCAGTCACCGAACTTGACATCTGGCCACCAAATTTTAGGACTCGTCGTCTTCGCTCTCGTTGTCGCGACTTGGGTTATCGGGTTTCTCGGTCATCGCATCTACAAAAAGACCGGCGCACCGGCCAAGATCATGCTGGGCCACCGTGTTCTTGGTCCTGGGAGCATCCTTCTGGGTATTGTCAACACTTTTGTAGGCTTCAATTTCGCCGACAATCATCGCGGCATGATTATCTACGGCATTGCGACTTTCTTTCTGCTTCTCGTTGTTGGGGGATGGACCATGATCAGGAGGCGACAGGAAATGCGCAAGGCGCCCATGAATACGCCCGCAGCAATGAACTTTCGCGAGGGACAGTATGAGCCGCCCCAGGGACCGCCTCCACCATTGTACGGTGAGGGCGGTATTCCGCTCCAGAGTTACTCGAACGCACCACCGGGGTATAGATGAGAGGATGTGTGTTTTAGGGCTGCAATGTTGTAGTGAATGTTCTACAGAACAGATACTGTGCGATTTGACTAGTTATCCATGTGTATCATACAGGTTCAGCACAGTGCGCTCTCTCGAGAGGTGTCAACATCAACAGTAGCAAAACATGAGTTTCTCCCACAACTCTCTAGATGGCCCTTTCTTCGAAAAGCCAATGAAGCATGATTCTGCTATGTTACTGCTCGATAGAAGCCGGGGGGGTTCATTTGACACGTCCTGTGTGGCTATTTGAACGTTGTCGGTCACAATCAGAAGCAATAAACACTCCCCGCCCCCCACCCCAAATGTCTTTCTGCCATAGAGCATCCGGCGCAGGCTCACAACCTGTGTTTGAGTTGAATGCGGTGGTGTGGTGGGTGGGTGTTGATCGTCGAAAACAAAAAAAAACAAAAAGCGCAGAAAAAAGGGGGCAAAAAGTCAAAAAGTCACGAAAAAGAAAAAAAAAAATATAGATAAATACTATATAGGTAAGTAGGTAGGTTGAGAGAGGGAGGGAGGGAGGGAGACAGAGAGAGACAGAGTAGGTGTACTCTCCCGCGGCGGCGGACAATAACTATATACTCGTGCTCATGGGCCATCGGGCCATGGTCATGCCCATACTCATTCATGGCTTTTTACTTGGTTGCCCGGGATCCTAACTCGCTTCTTTATTTGTTCGCTCACATATCCCTCGGGCGAGGAATCACGTATTCATTTTGATCTTCATTCATTCCCACACAGACCTTCTTCTTCTTCTTCTTCTTCTTCTTCTTCTTCTTCTTCTTCTTCTTCTTCTTCTTCTTCTTCTTCTTCTTCTTCTTCTTCTTCTTCTTCTTCT